>NW_015151199.1:413734-423565 GCF_000732505.1 Cyprinodon variegatus
CGCAGGGCTGCAGAAAACGGTAGCAAAACCACTAAACATGAACTCAGATGAGCTGGATTACAGTTATTTACTCAAATCCACATGAAAGAATGTAGACTTAGACGTGCATATGAGATATGCAATCATTATATTGATTATGGAGGATAAATGATGTACAATGCAACTCTTCTTAAATTTTGTGATGAGCTATATTATTTTTTACATTTTGTTTCCTTAAAGTGAAATACCTAAATTTTAGCAGACCTAAAGTTTAAAATAAAATCCTTAATTTACAGTCTGTTTAATGGTGAAACCAGCAAAGCACTTTGCGACTCATGAATGTGTCGCTTACACTATAACACATTCGGAGAGATTTGACAGAGTAAAATAATAGGAAATGAGCTCACAGTTTTTGATGACCCCTGAGTCATTTTTGCTTCATTTGTTTAGTGATTAAACTCCCTTTGTTTAAATCAAAATGATAAAATAACAAAATTTCAACCTGGAGAGAATCACACAGAGAAAGCTGTAATTAGAAAAGTATTATGCAATTTACTAATACAGGTGACACAATCATATTCATAAAAATATTCCAATCTAAGCAAAAACCAGCTGATTGCATTGACTCATTGACTCTCTTCAATCCCGCAGTGGAGATGAAAACCTCCTTTTAACAGGAAGAAACCTCCAGCAGAACCAGGCTTAGTGTTAGTGGGCATCTTGTCGAGAGCAACTAGGATTCAATGAGATGGAAGCAGATAATGATATAAACGAAATAAGTTATTTTGAGCTCGGGCCCCGGCGAAAGATTTTGATACTGTGAATCAACATTTGCTTCGATGAGTAATCTAGAAAAATATTAGAGTAGTCTTCCCCCGTTGCCCGAACAGTGGTTATGAAGTAAACCAGAGGAACTGTGACTAGTCTGAGAGTGAGAGAGACGGTGGGTTGGAGGTGGGTGAAGGTTCACTTGTGTGAGGGAGAAAGAAGCTGGGCCAGAAGCTAAATGAGGAGGATCTTGAAAGGTGATTGGCTTCAGAGAAGATGCAGCTCCAAGCTGATTGGCTTGAGCTGAACAGAGGATATCGCAGGTGGTTCAGGTGAAACTGATGAGAGTCTTCCAGATTGAAATCAAGCTTAAGCTCCATTTAGCCAAACTAAAAGTATTTCAGTTTAATATCTGCTTTTGCAATCTCACCTTTTGGTCTATTGTTCTTACAGTCAATGATTAGAATACGTTTTGTTTAATTTCAGGCACCGGTCTGACTCTGGAAGGAGCGCTGCCTTCAGATCAGGACTGCCAACCAAAACCAGCAAAGAGGGCACGGACCTCGTTCACGGCCGAGCAGCTGCAGGTATGTCCCTGTCTTCATGGATGACAGTGTTGCAGAGGGAGCTTTTCCCCTTCACTTTCACTGCATTCATGCTCAATGTGAGGGATTGCTGCTAGTCAATAACACAATGCAGCAAGTGTCTTCTGTCACTACGAACTAATCCAGGAGGAGTGGATCCTGCAAAGTCAATGCCTCAATGCAATAAGCTTGATAACCTTTAACAAATCTGTCTGCAATATTTGATTGAACTGTCTTTGGGAAGGGCCTTGAAATGGCATGTTATAAATATAAACTATATAAATAAACTGAATTGAACTGAGTTGCAGCTGCTTGTTAAACAGCAAGAGTTGTATTTTTTTTATATCAGTGCTGTATCTCTCTCCTGCAGGTCATGCAGACTCAGTTTGCCCAAGACAACAACCCTGATGCTCAGACACTGCAGAAACTGGCAGAAATGACGGGACTTAGCAGAAGAGTCATTCAGGCAGGTGTTGAAATCATTTCTCTGAGAATCTTGTTTGCAAACAAAAGACAACAAAACAAATGAAAACTTTTCCTGCTACTGTAAAAAAAAAAAAATACAGCTGCATGTCAGTAAGGAGAATATCATCAGAAAAGATAGATTCATTACACAAATTCTTGTTTCTGTTCAATAGATGGCTTAAAACTGATGAAAAAAAGCTGCTTATAGTAAAGAACTGTGATGTAATGGTCTCTTAAGAGAGGGTGTTGAGCAGATTATTTCCATAAACAGGGTAAGCCATAGAAGTTTGTCTTATAAGAAGTAGGTGAAATGAAATGATGATGCGCAGCAGAATAGGCAACTGGAATATCAGAATTTTTAAAAGGATTGTTAAGAAGATCTATTAAAAAACTGAGAACAAAAGCGTCGTATACAATCTGAAAAAAGGATCAGTTTATCTGTCTATGCCACTAGTCTTCTATTTGTAAGACCATATTTATTGAGTAGAATATAATAGAAATAGAATAGAAAATCCCTTTATTTTCCCATAACTGGGAAATTCGGGTGTTTTCAGCAGCAAAAAGATTATAGAAAAAAATTGTCACAGAAATATGGAGCCTAGAAAAATGTATAAGAATAACATAACAGTGAAGAGTTAAAAGATAAACAATAAATTACTGTACTGCAAAGTGTTTTAACAATATAGCTTAATGTTAGTAGTGCAGGACTAGTACTCAATGGATTTTAAACAGCTATTTAAAGCAGCCAACACCAAACTAGTGCAGAGTGGCTGGTGGTTATGTGCTGAGAAAAGAATGAAGAGGTCAAATTTGAAGAAGCACATTATATTATTAAGTTTTCATTTATTTATTTTTTTATCAGCAGTGCATAAAGTTGCTTCTTCTTTTTCACTTACAGGGGGAAATGATGAAATGCGATAAACCTTCGGTTGCATTATGGCACAGTGACGATAAAGGGATTTTCTTCACACCTTTTCAGTCACTATGTGCTGTTTTTGTTGTTGTTGTCTTTTCCATAAGTTGCCCCAAGTTCTTTTTATTTTTGTTCAACTTTTTAAGCCTTTGGGTCCATTAAAAGAAAATTGTGGACATTCCTTTACCTTTTACTTTTCAACCACATGCTTTATGTGTTTAGTAGGTCTCCTACTAGCTTGTGAAAGTTTCTTTGCCTTCCCCAATAGTTGGATAAAGGCTCTTAAATTAAAGCTTTTGTATTTTCATATTAGATCAAAATAGTTGCGTCCATAGTGGTTAATGTTGTAGATATTCTTAAATTAAGTGACTTTCTTTATAAGAACAACGATTCCTGCTGTTTTGCTCTATTTTATAGATATAGATATATATCTCTTTATTTTATAGATATATTGTAGTTTTGGTTTATTTATTAATTGCACATCAAAAGCTAGATAACAATGTCAAGGTTAA
The DNA here is from genome assembly GCF_000732505.1 of Cyprinodon variegatus. NCBI lineage: Eukaryota > Metazoa > Chordata > Actinopteri > Cyprinodontiformes > Cyprinodontidae > Cyprinodon > Cyprinodon variegatus. The sequence goes on from NW_015151199.1 coordinate 416,956, forward strand.
CAGTGATTGTTGTCCGACTCCCACATGTTTGTTAACCTTTTCTGCATTCTTCTCCAGGTTTGGTTTCAGAACTGCCGCGCCCGACACAAAAAGCAGCCCCCTCAGAGCAGCTTCCCTCAGAACGCTCCACTGGCCAGGATGCCGCCGTCGCTTCCAGAAGATCTCCACTATTCCTCCTTCAGCAGCCCGGACCGACCTCACCTCCTGGCTCTGCACGGATACCTGGATGGTGAGTGTCAGGCTTTTATTGTGTTAGATGTTTTTAATGAAAATGATTTTTATAATAACCAGATGACATCTTTAAGTTGAAATGTTTTCAGTGTTTGACCTGAAACTCATACGCTTTTTAAGCGCAGCAGATTTTGAAGAATTTCTAAGTGGTTTATTTATTCACCTCACTTCCCTGTTTTTTCTGTTAGCTGCAACTATATTTACAGATGAATTTTGTGAATATTTTACATCACAGACACTTGAAAACAGTGTGATTATGCAGCTTTTGCAACAAACCTTTAAAAGAAATGGTGGAATCTTATTCAGGTATCAAGGAACACAAGAACTAGACCAGGTTTAGAAGTTAATAGCATATTTACTACTTTTGCCCATTATGATATAAAACAAAGGACTAAAATCTATTACTTTTGAAGTGGTATTTTTAAGCCAAAAAAACTACTATTAAATCCACTCTAGTTGGTTAAACCAATTTGGTTAGATGAACCAATTTAATAATCAGAAAGTGTTGAAGCCTTTGGTTTCAGATCAAGAAATTTAATAGATTAACCAACAACCAATACAGTAGAAATGGTAGCTGATGTGGTAACTTACCACTCTGACTGTTTGGCTGTAGTCAAGTATAATGTGTAATAGTTATGGACCTAGAGAGTAATTACAAAGATGTGGACCTGTACAGAATGCACATTTCTGTTTTAGCCTTGGTTATGACATTTGTATTAACTATTAGTGGATTCCAAGAAGTATTAGTTATGGCAGGAGTTTCCTCTGCAATCAAACGGTTATTGGTTCAATCTCTGGCTTTCAAAGTTGTTACGCTAATTATCCAATATTTTGATCAAATTAACCAATTTGTATTTGTTTGCCCTTTTACCAATGTAGAGCGCTTCCCACTTAGATTGGTTATTTTAGCCAAAAGGTTTGTTGGACATGTAACTACCGACAAGATCAGTAAAATTTAACAAATTTTTTGGTTGAAACGACTGATCTGTTTTTAGGGTATATAGATACCTAAAAATCATATCAAACTTTGCAATTGGTCTGAAGTGTGTTTGATTAGTCTCAAAAGTGTTATTTTTAACAAGATAATGGATGACAGATAAGCTTTAACAGGGTGAATGTTTGAGTGAAGTCATTTTAAGCTTTTGCATTCAATTTGATCTCTCATTTCCTTTGAGGGATAAAATGTAAAGAACCCTGCACAAAATCATGGGCTCCACTGGTAAAGATCTGAATAGAATAAATTACTTTTTAGGAGATTAAGCAATCTTTAAAAGCTGTTATTGAATGCAATCCTAACAGTGGTCTGTAAAGATTTTTAAACATGGTTACATTATATGAAGTGAATATATATTGTCATGGCATTATCAGGCTTCGCAATACTTCTATCTCAAAGGGTTGCTTGGAGTGCGATAATTGCTTCTATCCGTTCCAAATGTTAGGATCTCACATTTTACATTTTAGCCTGTTTGATTTGGAACAGTGGCTTAGAGAAATTGGCTTCTGTGTACTTGATCATATGTATATGATATAATTAATTTTCTAATTTGAACATTTTGTCTTGGTCTAAAAAATGTTGTTTGGCAAGTAATAAATAGGAGAGAAATATTAGAATATTATTGTCATCACAACGCACACTACTGCACTGATGACATGTATTTTACCAAATACACGTGGTAAAGGTTTGATGAAGGACATCACACATTAATTTATTAGTGTTTTTAGTTTGCAGTTAACGGCTCTGAACTATTTGCAAGAAAGCTGAGATTCAGTGTAGAGAATATGAAGCGAAACTGATGACTATTTATTCATAATTTTGCCTTAACACATGATTACATAGATCTACAGGTATGAGTGTGGCAGATATCTCTTTAACTTCCATGGCAGGTATAGAAGTGGTATTTATTATTTTTGCTCACATTTAATTAATTATTAAACAGCAAACTGTAAAAATATAACATATCACAGAAGTGATACCCTATTAGTACGGCCACGTTAATGTATATCACAAAATATATCTGTAGTTGTACTTTAACTATAGGAAATTGTTAAATATCTATACATTTTTTTTCTAAACTATTTTTTTTTTATTCCACTACAGAGAGTTGTAGGTGGTTTTAAAAGAAAGAGGTCTGGGAAATAGTGGCATTAAAATAAAAAAACTAAAAATGTATTTTAATTATTTTTTACCAGGTGTGCCTATAAATGAAGGCAGTATGATTTTAGAAAGGAGGAAAAAAGATGAAACCCAGCCAAAAAAAAGTTTTACAAGTGATGAATGCAGATCCAAGGTGTAGCTTTTAAAAAAATGCCAGCAAATTAATTAATTAATTCCTCAGTAGATAGAAACCTTTAGCAGCATGAGGTTAATCAAACAATCCTTAATTTAGTATTGTTGTATATTATGTTTTGGAGAATTTGTTTTTAGGCAGACTAAAAACTAACTACATTAATTTCTTAGATTGGAAGTTTCTATTGTGATTTCTCCTTTCTATGGCACATGTTGGAGATTATTTTGTTTTTATCTGACATTACAGACGCTCTGCTGTGGAGTAGTATGATTTTATTGTTGTCATATTATGGTAACAAAAAGAGTGTTACTGTTTCCTGTTGAACAGACTGTTGAAAATATGCTATTAGTTTTGTGTGGGTTACAAACCTTTTGTTCCAAATGGGCTCTAAATCTGTAAAGTGGGTTTAGCTGCTAGAGGAGCTCTTCAGCCTTCATAAGGAAGTGGAACTGAATACAGTGTTGTGTTTTCTTTTGCAGCTCACCCCTTTTCCGTCCTCGCCGGCCCTGGACACTTGACTCATCCGTCCATTTCTTTGCCGCAGCTTCCAATCAGCCGCTGACCTGCAGAATCCTCCTCTGTGTTTTCACCACTGATGACATGGAAAGCTATTCCTGTCTGCAGCCCTTAGGCAGAGCAGGGACGTTCATTTTCTGTTCGATTATTCCTTTTGAGCTGGACTGTGGTGACGCTTTCAAGCAAACAGAGGACACTTTTTTTTTTCTTTATTCTAAATGAAGCACAGAATACTTTTATTTTATTTTATTTCCCCTCTCAGAGGACAGAAGCTCTCTCATTCTTCCAGTTAGTGCTTGTGGCTTCAAATGGCAGAGCCTGGTAGCAGTATGCCCGAGAAGCTTTTCCTTTTTCATTATGAGCACATTTGCAGCTTTAATGTTGTTTGTTGTTGTACTGTTGTCAGGAGAAAAAAATCTCTTATTTATTCAGATAAAAACTTGTTTTCAAAGCACTTTTAAATGTGTCATTACATGGAAAAATTCTGTATTTGTACATTGTAAATAAATTGCATCAAATCTGTCATCAGGTTTATTTACATTGTAGAAACAATCTAGAAATAAGTAAAACATTTTTAAATTGAGCATATTAACCTTAATTTGCATAGGAAAATAAGATGATCTACCAATGGAATGAGGATTTTCACTCTTAAAATAAGATGGTTAGATAATATGTACTTGAAATAAGACAATGCAATATTTTTTTTCTTATTTTAAATGTAAATTGTCTTGTTCCAATTGGAAAAGTGTCTCAATTACCTCCCCAATTCAAGAAAAAATGCACTCTTTTAAGAAAAAATGACTTATTTAGATTACATTTTTTTCTAGTGTAATGAGCGTTTTCATCTCTGCGGGTGTTGCAGGTGATGTTAACAAAAAAGAGAAAATATAGTCGGATTTTACTGGGAAACCCTTTCTATCCCCTGCTGCCATAAATCTAAAGGTCACCTTTCAGAGGTCAAGTTCCTGCTGGAACGTGTTATTCAGAGCAATATCCGGGCCATCCAGTATAACAACCTGTCGCAGGAAAATATGATCAATCCTGCTGTGAAAACGATTAGATACAAATTCACTTAAAGTGTGGCCATCGATTTGGTTTTTCTTCAGGCCTTTATGACCTCCTTTTAGATGTATTATCTACCACTGCTGCATTGATTGCGAGCACTTAAGAGGCTGGGATGTGAAGAAGTTTAAGGATTTCTCAAGATGGATCAACATGTCTCTCTTCCTATTTAGTCGTTAAAAAAATGGCAGAGACTGAAGCAATGTTTAAAAAACCCCAGCTCTTTATTAAATACCAGGTAGCTCATAAAAGGGAACATTTATTCATTTTAATATTGTTTACTTATACTTTACTAGGGAAATAAAAGGTAAAGAAGAAAAGCCTGCCCAAGGTATAAGTGAACATAACAGCTGCTTTCGACTCCCCAAATAAAAAGGTATGAACCATACCTGCAACAATGAGTGAGGATCTGAAATGTATTTATGTTTTTTCTACATCAGTAGTAATTTTGCAAAACAAATTGAGTTTTAAAATACTGTTGGAAATTATCAAGATGGACAAATCTAAAGATTTTCTAAATGTATAAGTTCAAACACAACAACAAAAGGGGCTAGCTGCTCTATGCTGTATTTGTTTGCTGGGTTATTTTTGCTTGTTTGTTTCTTTCTTTCCTTAATACAGGTGCCTGAACTGAAGAAAGGAAATCAAACTACTTAGAAATTAAATAAACATCAAATAAACAATCCTCAGCTTTCCCACACACTGGAGTATTTTCCTGATATTATTGCTTTTTTTTAAGGTTCATAATATTCTTCACTTGTCATTTTCTATCTTAATTTATTTTCAATTTATAAATGCTAGCAGCTTTATTAGACGAACAATGCAAAAGTATTTAAAGTAGAAAGGTATCTTATTGGAGCTCTAGTCCTCTACTCTTTGGGCCCAACACCAATTAGCATCGGGTCTTTTTCTAATGATTGCTTAGAGGTTTTCCAGTCAGATTCAAGGTGAAAAGGGATTGTTACTTCTCATAAAACAATGAGCTGCAGATTAAAATAGGACTGTGAGCAACACTTAGACATCTGTTTCCTACTTTTATTTTTTTGTGTTTTGGTTAACTTTTTTCTTGGAATAAATCCCAAAGTCAAGCGTTGTCAAGTCGTTGAGATATATGAAAGTCAGAGCTTTATTTTCAGTTTCCTTCATGCTTAAGGCTTGGGTTAAATGATTTGTCTTCTGATCAGGTGTGTTTTGGTTTCTGAATGCTATTAAGAAAAGAAACAAGATCCAATTCTTCCTTGACTTTCAGCTTTGAATAAACTGTCTTAAAATCGCTCTCTTTCAATCAATTCAATCCAGGAAGAAACCTGTGCTGGAAAATGACTCGGCTCCTTGTGAAATCCTGAAACAAAAGCAGTCTTCCTGCTGAGCAGGAATGATTATCAGACTGACACACTTTGGGCCATCTGCCAGCACTACAATGTAAAAATTTCTTCCCCGCTCAAATATGAGAGCCTAAGGGAGCATTCATGCACGTCTCGTTCCATGCATGTACATCCCTGAGCATTTAAGCCGTCGCGCTTTGTCATCCTAACATGCATCCGCCCCCTCTGTGACTGGCAGCTTCAAGTGGTTGCAGATGAAACATGCCCCCCCACCCCCTCGCCATGTTAATGAATAGGCCCCTGATTGCAGGATTACAGCGTCGGCTGTCTAATGAGCAGATACGCTACAGTGCCCCTCTTCTCCACATATTAACATTTTTTCTCCTTCAAACTGATGAGCTCTTCCCTGCACAACAGTCAACAAAACCTTTGTGAAAGACTGCAGCATGAGCCATCTTCATCAGCCTCCTCCTCCTCCTCATCTTAGTTCATTTCATATGCTCTTGTGGGTGCAGGAGGAATATTCTAATTTTTACAGCTTTCTTGTCTTGAATTTATCATTGAACTGAACTGAAGATGGGGAGCAAAGTGTCTGAAAGGATGTTGAGGATGATTAGGACTCGATTTAAACGATTAAATAATAGAAGCGGGGAGATAAATGTTGGAATTCAGCTCGCTCAATGAAGGCTGAAAGCTTTTTAGAACAACAGGACAAAAAAGGCTGCTCAGGGACAGTGTGGAATTTATAAAGACCCATTTTTTAAAACTGCATACATTTTTTTTTACTTGTGTGTAGTTTCCTGAAGATCCAGAAATCCAGCATCAAAACAAAGAACAGCATCGTGGCCTTGATGGAAAAACTCAAAAGAGGCATTTAAAAAGCTGCTGTTGAATCTGATATCCATCTGTGACAATTATAAAATACACCTGAACTTTTAGTGAGACTAAATAGCAGCAAAGAATTAAATCTTCTTCTTTTTTATTATCACAGATAATTTATTCTAATAGAGCAGGGGTCTGAGCCCGAGTGGCTCTTTAAACCCTCAACTGAGACTGTAATTATTTTGATTAAGAATAGCAAACAATATAAACCAGTGTTTCAAAATGGAAATAAATATATCTATATTTTAACGTACACTGCATGAAAAGTGGGATTTTCGTCAATATACGGCACTGTAGATTGTCGTG
>NW_015151200.1:0-2457 GCF_000732505.1 Cyprinodon variegatus
CACCAGGACGGCCGAGAAAACCTTTGTTCGACCTGAAATGACTAATTTAATCATCCAAAACGTTATGGAACACATTAATTAACTGAAAAATTTTGCATAGTATGCCTTTAACTTTGAACAAGGAGGAGGGAGCAGTTTTTCTCCACCATGCAGAACCCCTGCAACCACCCTCCACCCCCTCCACCTGTAGACAAAAGACTCATAAGGACAAATGTCCTTCGCCCATGTCTGATAGCAATTAGCTCCATTGTGTTCACAAACCAAAAGGTAAAGAAGCTAACGGGTCTCTTATCCTGTTAAGAAACAGTTATCTAAAGGTTTATTGAGTTCAGATTAAGCAAATAATTTCATAAAACATTACTTTACCAAACAATGTTTTATTTGCCTTTTAGATTTACATTGCAAATTGGTTTGAACACTTTCCACTTACTCTAAATTAGTTAAAAGCAATTCTGACCTCATTCCAAGTCACAATTTGGTTCCCAAAAATTGAAACCAAGCCATATTGTGATATCAATGCATTATTTCAGTGATTATAGTGTTTAACCATTTTCATTTCCTTTTTGGTGTACATCATAGCCTAATTTAATTTGGTTTAATAAGTTTAGTCAAAGAGTTTTTTAAATATGAGTTCTGAAATATGATTCACTTGGTTGATTTCTTATATTTTAAATGGAAGTTTTTGAGTTTTTAGTCTACATGTGTAACAGTTTGACAAAGATTTAAAATCGATACACAATTTAAATTTGCTGTCCTTTGAGTGCAAAACTTATTTCATGAACAACATAAAGTTGCAGCAACATTTAATTCCATGACAATAATGAGATAGTGATCATGAAATAATGTTAGGAGCCTTTAGGGTTGGTGGAAAGATGAAGACTCATAGTAAGAGGTTAGTGAACCCATAGAGGCTGAGGTTAGCAGGTAAGGATAAGCAGAGCTGCATGGTAATGATCCCTATTATGTTTCCAGAGAAGGATGGAGGTGGTGATGGAGGGTGGTAAGGTGTCCTGAGAAGAGATGTTTTTATTTGTAAGAGAGTAAGAACAGGTAAGTGAGAAGCACAGGGTGAGAGAACAACTGGCTGGAAAGAAAAATGCCTGATTACCGTTTAACAAGTGAAAGTAATTTGGCGTCTGCCTTGGGGGATCTGCTCCTATTAACTTGTCCAGATTGGACATGATGAGTTCCAGGTGTGAGGATGCACCTGTCAGTCACACACAAATGCACACAGCCCTGTGGAAATGACAGTTCTTCAAAAATTTCTATTTAGTGTAGTATTCTTTCGTTTTTATTCATTTTTTTGGGGTGTTTGTTTTTGGCAGTTGGCAGATGTTTTCAGGGATGCCTTGATAGTTTGGACCTTGTATCGACGGTTTCTGAAATTACCTCAGTTAAATGAATGTTTATCTGCAGTTGCATTTTCTTCTTTGGGTCCCTTCAAATTGGCAAAAAAAGGTGGGACTATCAACATTAAGCCATCCAGTAAGCCTGGCTCCAAGGGGGAGACCAGTTTAAAGGTCCTGTTCAAGTTCTGGTTCCACGTCCTGTCTCTGCTACCCTCTTCCATTGAGCCTGCCGTTCTGCATCTGATCCTGTCTGCTCCTGTGCGTGTCCGCCTGGTCACGCTTCCGGACTCTTTCAGACTCTGAACCTGGAGCTCTAGGATGCCTGGAAGCCTGAGTCCTGCCTGTTCTGTCTGTTCTTGCTTCTTTATCCCTAACCTGGATCGGCTTTCTGCAAATCCTCTGGAGCTGCAGCACTGGAGACACTCTGGGTGACGAGCGCCGAGTCAGCTGTCAGCCCGTTGGCTGGATCGCACCCCCTTCAAGGGTGATAAACTAAAATGTGAAAGCAGGTAAGTGACTCACTGAGATCATCATCTTCTGTCAAATGATTGGGTCACTTACCTGTGTTTCTCCCACCACAGTGTCAGAGATTGGGCGGTGCCCCACCCTCCTCCTGCAGCATCTGTGAGCAGCAAATCTTAGCAGCTCCACCTTAGTTTTTTTGTTTGTTTTTATTTAATAAAAAAAATTGAACCTTCCTACTGGCTGTCCCTCTGTCCCGTTTTATTGACCAGTAACTGGTCACTTCCAGCCTTCATTGATTTTGTGGGCCAGGTGCTTTGAAGGTTGCAGTATGGGGACACACAGGAGCATGTGAGCGGAGCGGTGCGTGGAGCGAGCGGTGGAGCGGAAGAAATATGGTGGCGTGCAGAGCGGGTTTCAATTCAAAGGCCGGAGAAAGGATTTCCCTCCACTCCAGTTCGCTCCAATGTGCTCAAAACATCAATTAAAAATGTTAGATTATAAAATTTGTAAAATAACATTTATTTGATTTAAGTGTGTTTTTTTTCGACATGTTTTTGAATTGAAAAACAGTTGCAGGCCAACAGTTTTCAAACCTTACAAAAATGTAAGTTAAAGTGATCGTTGTGGTAAGAGCCTGTTTTTG
>NW_015151200.1:4034-5253 GCF_000732505.1 Cyprinodon variegatus
TTTAAAACATGGAAACCCCTAAACCCATTTCTCAGTGTGCAATACTGCAACAGCAATAATGAAATACATTTATTCAAAGGACTTTTATACATTAATACAGAGAATAGCAATAGATTTTTAAATTTTAAATTGCCAAAATTCTAACATACCTGGTTATTCCTTTTTTTTTTTTTTCATATACTGTTCATGTTGATCCTGCATGCATACAGGGCTACAAAGTAACTCCACAGCAGTCATACTTGTATTAGTATAACTTTAAACTGAGATTAACTTTAACATGAAACATACCTATACACCATAATGTTCATTTATGATACTAGTTGAGTTCAGGGTGAACAGATCTTACTTGCTCTTTTTAGAAACATGATCTGTGTAATGTGGTACACAGGGCAACAAGTCACGGAAAAACATAATTCGCTGACCAGTCTGAAAGACAGCTGGCAGCTCACTCTTCTGTCCTGCTGCGTAGGCTGACATCTGCCGCCCAGTCAAAAATAATGAACTACTCTAATTGTCTCATTAAGTCACGACTGTCAGAAATTGTTGTCCAACTAAGCCTGCAAAAAAACTGCGGTGTTATTGCTTCTTGTCACATCACCTTGTAGTTGCTTATGGGTTTGTCCCCTGGGATGAAACAATATCTACAAGAAATAATTTCAGTTCTGTTTTTGTCCGCTCATAACCACATTAATACAGCAATGTATTACACACACTGACAAAATGTAAGAAATGAAACTGTGATGTAACTATATGGCTATGATTAGAGTATTTGATCAGACGTATGGCTGTGTTTGAAAGCAAACACACAGATGTGGGCTCTTATAAGAAAGCCTGTTTATTTGGATCTGCTTTGTAAAAAGAGTTGCACCAATTACTAACGTGTAAAATAATTAATTTGTGACCAAAAAAACAAATGATTTATGCTGTACATTTTTATTGTGCAGCATAAAGACGCACCTTGTTCTACAGATGTATATGAAAATGTCATCTTGGAATCTACACTCTGCCTTTGGCCCATTAACCCTGTAATGCCAAATGTATCATATTTGATACATACGGTTTCTGAAATGTTTTGCGTCTGACACCTTTTGCATAATTTAATGGTAAAAACTTTGCTCAAAATCCTGTTGTACATAATCAGATATACCTGATAACCAGTGTTGTGCCTGAACGCGTTCATTGAACGAAAGTTCATGAACTTGTTCATGTTTTGGGCGAA
>NW_015151200.1:8464-9794 GCF_000732505.1 Cyprinodon variegatus
AATTCTATTCTTAAATTGCGTGAGCCGGGCTTTGCCTATACGTCCTGTCACGCAAAGAATTGTGGGAATTTAAATGGCTCCTAAGGGCCCGATAGGAATGCCGGGACGTCCCTAAGCTAAATGAACTATCAATAGGAAGCCTCCCGCTTTCTCTTTCTACCTTCTTCTATATTGTCAATACTATTCAGATATCACTTATCATGGCGACTGCTGACGCACTTCAGCTTTAACTTAAGAGTTTTTCCTGATTTGTTTTGTGCTTTACTCCCTCTGTGCTTTGTAGCCTTTTCCCTCCTGCTCACTGCAGAACATAGTAGCTCCTTTAATTGCAGTTTTTCCAAGAAGAAACAAAAAAAAAAAAAACTGCTCGAAGCAAGTGGCTGACTCGCGTCAAAGAGACATTTCTTAGAGGTAAAATAATCAAAACCGACCTAGCACTACAAACAAAAATCCATTGGGTCGTCAGTGACATAACACATTGCGCCACTGAAGCCTGACAGTTCATACCCTATTACTCCCTAAACAGTGATGCAGTTTTATCTCAGTGAATCTCTTTCCAACATTCAAAACATTGGTCCTCCTCCCTCTGCACTTCTATACCGTATATGCACCCAATGGCCATCCATAATGCAAAACAAACTGAATGTTTCTACCAGGCATGAATGCACCATGGCTGGCCGTGACTTGTGCTTAACATTTGCACTATTTATTTATGTAGATTCTATACATTTTTTTAGCTTGCTTTGATTATCTTACTGGGGTTTGGCTGAAATATAACCTGCATAAAAAAAAATTACAATTTATTGATATTCAGAGGTGGAAAACCCAGAACCAGAAAGTAAAAAAATCTGTACAGAGCTCAGTTCCAACCATTTGCTGCAGCTCCAAAATGCAGACTAATCAATGGAGCGGCTAATCAACTGGTTAAATAAACAAGATCAAGGAAAACAAGGAAGGGTTTTTACTTTCTGGACCTGGATTATCCACCTTTGTTAATAATGTTATCATTTTTATGACTTCAAATAAAGGCACCACTGTGAATTCAACCATTTCTTTACTATTGTTAATGACAGTGCATGAGAGGCATTGTGATCCCTGTCTGGGTGATGCAATTTCTCAAGAATGGGTGCAAGGTAACTATCACAAACCTTTGGTCAGTAAAACAGATGGGTTTCTTACCCACCTTAATGCTGATGGTGTTAAAACAAAACACAAGAGGTGGTTAAATCTGGCTTAAGAAAGTAAATAACCTCCCTTATTTATATTCATATTGTTTACTTAACCAGTTGCACTGCAAAAAATCTGAATCTAGATAAGTCATTTTTTCTTA
>NW_015151200.1:10933-14375 GCF_000732505.1 Cyprinodon variegatus
CGGAATCACTGTTGGTTTTTGGGTAGTGTAGTTTTTTTGACTCGCATTATAGTGTAGGCTTCAAGGAAAAAAAATACAAAATGGCGGCACCAGTACTGGATTTTTTTTCTTTCTATTTTATTTTATTTTTTGGCATTGATCCTAGTTTTTTTAGTTACTATTGGTTTGCTCCCGCTCCCGTCTGCTCCAGTTAATGTTTAATCCTGTACCGTCCCAATGACGTGATCGTTACTAATACTGACTCCCATCCCACGGGAATCCCACGGGAATTCCCGAAAAAATGTCAGTCTCTAGTTTGGATCAAGGCCTATGGCCTACAATCAGCTCGACATAAAACTGACTGTGTCCAGCCAACAACAAAATGTTATATATTTTATTGATGGCCCATTAGAAAATGTTATAGTTTGTGTGAACAACTCACACAGACCTCATAATGCTTAAAGTCGTAGGGAGGCGGCCGTTCCAACCGTTGTATTTCCGAATTCTCCCGAGTGGTGCTCGACTTTACACAAGTGAATACGGTGAATGTGATTTGTTGTTTAACAAGGGGGCGGGATTGTTGTGGCGGAAGGTTCGCAAGCAAGTTTGATTGTGGCCGGTTTCTCGGAAGCATCTTGCTAACCAGTTAGCAACTTAGTGCTAGTGGGTTGCTAGTACATCAATGGTTAAGTAAATTATTCATATTTCAACCGTTGCGTATATTAGCTGAGACATATAAATTAAGATGCTATGACTGAAAAAATTTGATTGACAGATGACCGTTGGTATATGATTGGCTGAATTTGGGTGTTCAGGCTGACGTAGAACTAACTGGCCTGCAGAAGATAACAAAAAAAGAAAAAACTGATTTTAACACAGGATTTTGTTTTTTAAAATAGAAATTTTCTAAGTTTTGGGCCAATATTATCTGATAAAAAAATAACATTTACATACATATTTAAGCCAGAATTGACATTTATGTCAAATATGATTTCCCTACAACTTTAATGTATATTTTGTATTTTTCCAGTATTGAAGAGAAATCCTGCACACATCCAGGCAGCTTTTATCAAATTGCAGACTAACACCAACATCTCTATGTTGGTCTGATATGGTAGCTGTTCCACTTTATAACCTATATATTGCTACAACTCCAAGCTGCCCAAATGCTCTATAAAATAAATATATCCATTCGTCCAATTATCCATCCATTAATCTTTATGAATGAATTGATGTATTAGTCCACATACTGGTCTTAACTTCCAGTTGGTTTTGAACTTGCATCAATTTTCCTTTGCATGTGTTCTTTTTTGTGCTGGTCTAACTTTAAATTTGCGCAGTCTGTTGAATCTGTTTTAATTCCTGTATAAATATGGGGTAAAATTGAGCGAAATGAACCTTCCATTTGAAATACAGAATCATAGTAAAAACATCAGTACATCACATTAAGTATTCAGTATAGACATTTTTTTTATTCATCAATATAAAATCTAATATATTTTGTTGCATTATGCAGCATATTAATGAGAATAGTGTTTCTTCATTAGTATGACCAAATGTGTTCCTAGATCAGGTAAACATGCCGCCCAAAAGTTCCTCTACACCAGCACTTTGGCCACACATATTCAGATCAATAAGACAAATAGGGCCAGTCTGAAAACAATGAGATTGCCGCCCAAGAACTCCATGAACCTATTTATAACCGAGGCTTTGTCCATCGGAATAATGATCCCACAGCAAGGCTGAGACATCTCCCCAGGCTGGGATCCATATCCGTGTTAAGGCTGCCGCGGCTGCAGCCAAACACATGCCAGGAGCAGGAAAATAACCCCCGGCAGGGGCCTTTGTCGTGTCTTACACATTATTCAAACATGCGCGCTGGGTTTCATCAATCTTCAGAGCACTGCAAAGGTTAGCGGTTGCTTTAAAACTCAAAAACTTTGACTTCATCAAATCTGATAAGCTTTTATCTTTAAGGACGTCACAGATGGAATCAGAGTAGACGGGGATATGGTTATTACAGGAATAAATTCCACATATCTAATTCATGGAGGCTAAGTAAAGTAAAAAGAAAATACATTTTACAGGAATAGTTCAACATAAGTGTTTCATTTATGCGTGGAGTAATGTGGTTTTCTGGGAAGTCGAGGCACTTAAATATTAGTAAATTCGATAGATGGTCTCATCCACTGTGGTCTCTATGAGAAACCAAACACTGTAAATTGAATTATATACTGTTGGTTTTGTCTTTATTTCCATAATGTAGACCTTTAATGGAATTACTCCACTAAGAGCAGAATTTTCATTTATCATTTGAAATTCAGATGGGTGCATCTTGGAGAAACTTGCTGACAAAATTGAAACACATAAAAGTGAAACACAAGGCTGTTTCAACCCATTTAATTAGAGACAGCGGAGAAGGACAGAGAGAGAGAGAGCGTCCAGAAACACGTACAGTCTTCCCACAGAACAAAATGTATAATTGCTGTTTTTATTCTTTTTTTATATAACAGTGATATGGAAGATTAAGAATAAATGCTTGGCTTAATCACTATTATGTCTGTATTTTTCTTATGGGGACAAATACAGAGTGGCAGAAAGAGCTATTGGATTTATAATGCATCACGCTAATATACTCGCTCAGCCCAATCATTGAAGCCAAGGCCAAAGCTCTGACATATCGATCAAACAAGGATAACTCAGGGTTAATGCAGCTTCTTTCTCTCCTCCTTGCTTGCTATGGATAGATAGAATGATGTTTAACTTGCTTTGAATGAGTTTCTTTTATTTCCTCAGAGGCGATACTGCAAATGAGTTTTAAACTTTATTTATGTCGCAGAAGACACCATCGGGGGGTTGTTTTGATATTTCCCCCGCAGCTTTTTTCAGATCAATTTGTAGAAGGGACTTATACAAAATACAAATTATTTTAAATATGAAGAGAGGATATAATCAGGAGCAGAACAGGCAGAGAGATGGAGAGAGAGCTAAATGTACAGAGTGATCTAAGAAGTAAGTATGAAAGGCAATGCTGAGAGAAAATCGAATCAAAAGAAAAATATGTACACTAGAACTCAAATAACTTAAACAGAGATTTATCTAAAGTATTTAAAGTCTTCTTTAATTAAGTAAAATACAGCGAAAATTACTATTTTTTTTTTTTTGTCATGAACCAAGTAGAGGGACCCAGTATTCAAGGAGAGACAGTCAGTAGGAAAGTTCAAAACGTTTATTAAATAATAAAACAAAACTAAAGTGAAGCTGTGGCTCGAGGACACTGCAGGCGGGGGGGCGGGGCACCACCCAATCTCAGACACTCTGTAGTGGGAGAAACACAGGTAAGTGACCACGATCATCAGACAGAAGATGATTATCTGAATTGGTAACTTACCTGGATTAACAGTCCAGACCAAGAATGTCCCCAGTGCTGCAGTCCCAGAGGTGATGCTGGAAGCCGATCCTG
>NW_015151200.1:16323-18041 GCF_000732505.1 Cyprinodon variegatus
AAAACAGTTTTGAAAAGTTCTGTATTCATTATTTTCCTGCTTTGTGTGTCAACTATCACGGTTGCTAAGCAACAGTGTATGGCGGTAAAAGCTTTCCAGTCTCCATATTTTCATGGTCGTCGAAGGATCCAGTCCAGGAAGACTGCGTCTTCATAAATTTGAATGCACCCAAAGCCTTCAGCCGGGGACCGAGCGCCAAAAAACGTATTTCATTCATATCAATAAAAGTTTTTGAATGCAGCTTTTCTCTGTGCAGGTCTCTCCTAGTTGATCTGTATTTAATTAGCAAATAAAGAAAAGTGTGGATCTAGAACTTGATTTTAAATATCTAAATCTATTTTTAGTGCACAAAACAGTCTGCTTTCTGGTTTTCAGATATTCTTTTCTTTAAAATGACTTAGGACCTGCTTACACTGCAAAAACGATATAGAAATAAGTAAAAATGTCTTAAATTAAATGTATTCATTCCTTAATTTAAGTAGGTAAATGAGATGGTTTGCCAATGGAATGAGTAATTTTACACTTAAAATAAGATAATTGGATAAAATGCACTTGAAATAAGACAATGCAATTGTGTTTTCTCATTTTAAGTGTAAATTGTCTTGTTTAATTGGCAAAATGTCTCTTTTACCTCCTCAATCCAAGAACAAATGCACTTATTTTAAGATAAAAATATCGTATCTAGATTTAGATTTTTTGCAGTGTAATTGCTGGAATGCTAAAGATTTTAGCCCTGCTGTGTGTCAGTTTGTTGATATGCTCCAAAGTGGGGGCAAAGAGAAACCCAAACTGTTAGTCCTGCATTAATGCTAATTTATAACTGTAAAATCTTCTCAAAAAGGCAGATTTTATCCCTTCTTTCTACAAAGCATGGCAGTATTGTAGGTCAGTTGCAACTCTACAAAACAACCATATTTGTATCTGTTTTTTATTTTACTTTTTAGAAACAAACAGCTTTCTAACAGCCCTTCCAAAAAGCCCAACTTTCACAATCTTTTTCTAACTGTGCAATCTTGAGTTTTTACATTTCAACCAAGAAGGAAACCGTAGAATGTGAGATGCAGTCTGTGGGGTTTCTTGGCTTAGTGCTGTGCGTTTTACAGCTTGACCTTGGAGTGAACTTGCTGGAACATTCACTCCTGAGTGGACTGGCAACCGACTTGAATGTTATCCAATTGCACATAATCTTTCTCACTGTGGAGTGATGGACTCTAAATTGCTTGAAAATGGCCTCACACACCTTCCCAGACTGACATACAGCAACAGCGCTACTCAGATATAATTGCTCATGTCGCTACACCTTGTTGTTGTGTTAACACACACTCAACTGCTCCAGACCATTCCTGATGATCAGTAATTGAACAGCATTTGATTAGTGAGACTTGGCTGCTTCATATGCTCCTAATTTGTGTGAGGATTCTAGAAGGGATTTATTTATTTATTTATTTTTTATTCCGCAGAGTGATTGATTGTGATAAAATAAAGATGACTTTCCTGAATTTGAGACCTGATAGTAGCAAATTATTTCAGGTGTTTTTCTTTGTTAGTAAATGTAAGCTGGCTGCAGATCAAATGCTTACAGTATAACACTATTGTTACACAGTATGAGAAAGTCAACCTCTCAAAACAAGGAAGGAAGGAAGGAAGGAAGGAAGGAAGGAAGGAAGGAAGGAAGGAAGGAAGAAAGGAAGGAAGGAAGGAAGGGATGCTTCAGGTGC
>NW_015151200.1:18212-19930 GCF_000732505.1 Cyprinodon variegatus
TTTGCCAATGGAATTAGTATTTTTACTCTTAAAATAAGATATTTAGATAAAATGCACTTGAAATAAGACAATGCAATTCTGTTTTCTTATTTTAAATCCAAATTTTCTTGTTCCATTGGCAAAATGTCTCCTTTTCCTTCTCAGTTCAAGAAAAAATGCACTTATTTTAAGAAAAAATTGACTTATCTAGATTTAGATTTTTTCCAGTGCAATGAGCTGACAGCATATGTAACAATCCAGAAAACTTTCATCCCATTGGTCGAGCCAAATGTTGCTCATGTAGAAGACATTGGGAGACAACAGAGCAGAATGGGGGATGAATGGAGTAATTTGAAGGGAAAGTATTCCTGTCCCCGTTGCCCTGCTGCATTTACTAGAAATGTTTTAATGGATTTTTATTTTCGAGACAGTGGTTTACCTACAGCCACCTTAAACATGTAATATATGTCATGTTAATTTGAGGATTTTACATTTTTTGTGCTGAAGGTAATTTATTCATTACTAAAACTCTTGAGATGTATTAAAACCTCACCGCAAAAACGATCTAGAAATGAGCAAAAATGTCTTCAGTTAAGTGCATTTAATCTTAATTTGAGTAGGTAAATAAGATAGTTTGCCAATGGAATGAGTACTTTTACTCTTAAAGTAAGATAATTAGATAAAATGCTCTTGAAATAAGACAAGGCAATTGTTTTTTCTTATTTTAAATGCAAATTGTCTTGTTCCATTGGCAAAGTGTCTCACTAACCTCCTCATTTCAAGAAAAAATGCACTTATTGCAAGAAAAAATTACTTATTTAGATATCTTTTTTTGCAGTGCTAAAGGACTGACTAAAGGTCTCTAAGGTTAGAGCAAGTATTTCTTATTTCTTATAAAATCCAAAAAATAAAAATGATGGCAGTCTTCCTTCTTCATTCCATGAACACAACAGTAGGACTGACAAAGTTGCATGTCAGCAAGCTTTATGACCCAAATGTTGAACTCTGAAAAGGTCCCCTTGCATTATTAGTGAAATAATTTGAATCGATAATGTTAAAGCATGTTTAATAATCTTTGCACTATTAATCATTCCAGTTTCTATATAAATTAGCATCATGAGACATGTTCAGGAAAAAGAAAAAAGACTAATATTACAAGAATAAAGTTGTAATATCATGAGATTAAAGATGTAATATTACAAGAATAAAGTCATCATACCTCAACTTGTTTCAGATAGAAAGCTTCGAGCTCCGCCCAGCATGTGGCGGCCGGTGCTGCTGCTAAAAGATTTCCTTATTTTACTCAAACCAGAGCCAAAATATAACTTTACATGATGCTCCACGTTCCTCATTTTAGGGAAGAATGTGCTTCTTTTAAGAGTTGTCATAAAATAAAACTTGTTTTTCGTAATTTTACAACTATTCTCGTAATTTTATGACTTTATTCTCGAAATAGAAGAAGAAAAATCTCTAGCTTTGCCCTAATACTTAATCTTAATTTTTCATTAAAAAAATCTAAGAAATTATTTTCAGTGTACAGTAAAAAAAAAAAAGAAAAAAGAAAGCTGTTTAAATAAAACACTGGAGGCATACATTTAAATATATTTACTTCTTAATGTGGGAATTTGTCTGCAAAATTTGAAAATTAGATTTTAACGTTTGTAGACACAAAAATCTATGTTTTTCCTATACTCTCTAATTTACGGAAGAGGATTAGGGCCAGTGGAAAAAAAAAAAAA
>NW_015151200.1:20250-21102 GCF_000732505.1 Cyprinodon variegatus
CACCAGCTGCAGTAACCGCTGCAAACAGAAGCTTGGCATGAAGATGTTCCAAATCTGAAATTCAACAGAAGCTCTTCTTTTCATACTGTGACAGATTTTGTAACAGATTAGTTGCTTTCACTCAAGGATGTGAAAAAAAAAAACAGTTTTTGATTTACAGCCATCACCAGAGGAGGCTTTACAGGTTCTGACAGGTAAAAAGAGAGACCAGATTTAAAGCTTTAATAAATTGCTCATGTATTTTCCTCTTACTGTGATAATACTCAAGCTGGGAACTCCAAAGAACACAAACATCCATGCACACAGAGATGTTCGGTTTAAAAAGGAGAAATAAAGATTTTAAGAAAGAGACCAATTGTAAAATGTCACCAAGACATTCGCAGGTTTACTACACAGGTTAAATAATCCTAAAGCCTTTTTCTTTATTCTTTGAAATTAGTTTTGTTCACACTAAATAACACAAAATGAGTAAAATGCAAGATGGAGCAAACGCAAATTGAAGCTGGTTCAGAAAGGTAGAGTGCATGAAGTGCAGAACGTCACAAACACGAGCACTCTGCATACTTAGCCAATCAGTCCACGTTTTTCTTCCTTTCTACTCTAAAGCCTGTCGGCCCAATTCATGGCATATTCATCTCAGCAATCAGTTTGCACTTTCCTCCTCTCCAAGAGCCGTATTTAGTAAAAAAAAAAAAAAAAGGCCGCTTTCTAGACCAAGAACTAAATTAAAACTGAAGAGAGACTGATACTTTCATGGTTTTTTCTGTTTATCTTATACCTTTTGCAAATATGAATCTAGTTTGGAACATGATCCTTGCAGTTTTGTTGTTCTACTCGGAATTCACTAATAAA
>NW_015151200.1:23439-25522 GCF_000732505.1 Cyprinodon variegatus
TTTATGACCAGCACCTGTAAATTGTATAATTTACATGCACAATATCATGTTTCCACACATATCAGTAATTCTCAGCACCAAAATAGTATTTTGCTGCTAGAAATTTTTGTTTTGGGGAAAAATTTCGATAGCGTGCACGCACACCATTTCTCTTTTATTCCAGTTATGTCGCTTCCCAGGGTCTGTTACCCCACCCCACCCCCACCCCCCCAGTTTTCTGGGTCTGTTAACCGTTAACCGTCCCCCCATCCAGAAATGCAGACCTCTCTGCATCCTGCCACTTAAAAGGTTGCATTAAATATCCAAATTAAATCACCTTAATCTACAGAAAAGGCTGTTGCGATGATGTTATTTAACAATGCTTTTATATATTTATACATTGGTTAAATCAATTATTAATTAATTAATAAAATAAATAATAAAAATCATGAATTAATTTAAATAAACTAATTCATGTAGAAGTTTGAGAATAGAATAAGAGCTTTAACAAGCCGGATGTGTGAGTTGGCTGCTGGCATGGCAGCATTCAATCATGTTTTAATATATATTACCCATAATTCTTTTAGGCTACCTTCATTAAATATGTTTAGAAGTTTTATTCGGTATAATAAGAAGTTTAATTCAATACACTCAGCATATAATTCCAAATATTCCAGTTTCATTCAGAACATTCAACCTGAAATGATCTTTTTAGTTATTTCGTTTTCATTGTACGTGACACGGTTTTAGTTCTTCTTATTTCTTATTTAGCTCTTTCTCTTCTGGGTACATATATTTCACTATACCCCTACCCAAGTTTTAACACAATTATCCAACAAATATATTACTTACTGCTTCTGTACATCTTAATAAAAAGTGGAACAGTTTTTTTCTTTGAAGCACTCTAAGCCTCATTTATCAAAACCTGAATCCAAGTGTTTTTTTTTTTGAAAGTAGAACACAGTTTATATCCCCAGAGGTGTCGTGTTTGCTCTCTCGCTGATCACCATCGCACTCCCATTACTCATAACAGCATGCCAGACTGGCATCTGTTGAGTGGGAGCCCCACTTCTACAAGTTTAGAGGGGCCTGTATGCCTTTATAGTGGCCTTGAACTGTAAAGCAGGGAGCATGTTTTATTCAGATTTCAGACTGACTTGGAATCGGGTTCCCTTTACGTCCATCTGCAGCAGAGAGATAGCCAGCGATTGATGCACAATCAAGGGAGGAGGGTTTCGGTAAAGTGGAAATCATTTCTCTTTCTCTACCTGACTGTCTTTTGGTCTCTTTTCCTTCTGCTTTATTGCTTAAAAAATCTGTCATGCCTCACCCAATTGTCTGCCTAGCCTTATCTCTGTTTCCCTTTCTTATGCACACAGACAGGGACGGTTCAGGATGATTTGGGTTACTTAAGGAAAGCCCAATGAAAGATATCTAGAGAGTCGGTTACTAAAGAAGGAAGCAGAATGAAAGTGGGGGTAGGGGAGTCAAATAGAAATGGATGAATAGGCAGAGATGGCAAAGGTTTTGCACAAAGAGGAAGAGAGAAGTGGAGTTGTCCTCAGGGACATAATTAGGCCCCAGGAGGGTAATCATCTGACATGAAATAAAAGCTCTCACCTTAAGTTAACACATAACCTCATTCCGTCTCTGTCTGGAGGACGGAGGATCCCATAATCATGTCTGTGCCGTCACATTGCTTTCAAAGACCTTGTGGAGGGGGGATCGGACAAGCACCATGAGGTGAAAATCCACTAAAGGTTCAGAATTTCCCTGAGATTTTCTTTCTGAGGTGCCTTAAGATTGAGCCGGTGCTACTAATGAACTGAAAAGCAAAAGAGGTAAAGGGACTAGGGGTGAGAGGCTATCAGAAAAATTTATCTCTACTAGCATACACTCATCATTGCCTGACTGCTATATCCACTTTGAGCTCCTATGGATCTGCTAAACCTTCTTTTTTCAAGGTCAAATAATTATTAATGGATAATTTTACAAAAAAATCTAAACACTTCTGAATGTAAGAATAAATATTATGCTGCAGGTTTTGGAATATATATAGACCAGGGGTTGACGTTAAGGATTTTTA
Source organism: Cyprinodon variegatus (assembly GCF_000732505.1). Lineage (NCBI taxonomy): Eukaryota > Metazoa > Chordata > Actinopteri > Cyprinodontiformes > Cyprinodontidae > Cyprinodon > Cyprinodon variegatus. Next base: position 25,505 of record NW_015151200.1, read on the forward strand.
CCACTTGCCCAAAGGGCA
>NW_015151200.1:26637-30568 GCF_000732505.1 Cyprinodon variegatus
CTCTGTTAGTACGTGATATGCTTCGTTGATCTGATTGGTTTATTTGGCCCGTCTATCACCAACATAGGCCAATCAGCTAACCAGTATTTTTGCCCCTTCCCAAAATTACTTTATCCAGATGGATATGCGGAGCAAATCCATCTGGCGGAATCACGGCATCTAGCGGAAAATCACGCGGCTTTTTCAAATCACGCAAGAATGTGTACAAAACAACAAAAATGGCGCCGGCAACCCTGAGGGTCGTTTTCAACGAATGTTGGTGATTTTAAAGTAATTTTGATTTATATATATATATATATATATATATATATATATATATATATATTCCAAAACCCACAGCATTACATTAGATCATGAAAGTTGAAGGCTCTACCTGTGCGACTGTATCATTTTAAATGGGACTCAATGCTGTTTCCTACTTTCACCATTTGCGTTTATTCATATATACATATAAATGTATAAAAACTCCTCTCTCAATAAAGCTCTCTGTAATATTAACATTATAATGACCACATCATAAAAAAAAGACGAAATATTGCTTTAAGCTCCTTGATGTAACTGCAGAAATCTGCCCTGTATTGTAATTTCAATGATTACCTTAATTTGTCTCCCGTATTAAATTTGTTTTCTTTAGTTAGCCTTTACTGTACCTTAAAGTTGATTTTATTTCTTAAAAGAGAAAATGACACATTAAATAATTAAGCACTTTATGTTCATGTTTTGTTTACTTTATTTGCATCTAAGACATTTCTTACATACTTCACATGTGTGGAGAGTTTAAGCTTTGCCACACTGCCATGTAACATTTTCTAGATCTGCCACTGTCCATAAACTATGTTGGATCAGTTAAGTCTTTTTGTTGCCTAAAAACAATTTTTGCTTAGTTTAGTTTAGCTCTAATGTTTAAAGGAAGGAAGGAAGGAAGAATATACCTCAAATGAAACTAATGCTCAGTTGCTTTAAGCTCTATGGCAGAATAAGGGTAATATCTACTGTAGAGCATGGGAATTATCCATTTAATATTCTGCACTTTATTCTTGATTTAAAATGAATCTCAAATTTCATTTTGTATAATAATCCTACACTTATAAACGGAAACTTTCTAATGCATCATCATCCCCTGAATTAGTAGAGCATTCCAGAGGATGATCAGTATACGTAAACAACTGACCAGCATATAGAAAGACTGTGATTAAGTTTTAAATGTGTTGCCGTTTCATTCCCAGTGCTTCCCTGGGGTTTGCATGCATGCAGTGTTTGAGCCATTTGCCAGCTCACTGGGGCTGGTTTTGGATCTGTGCATCATGGCCGTGTTGGAGAATTCCTGGTCTCTTACATATTTTCAATGATTCAAGTATTCAGAAGAAATGTATCATTTATTTTATTTGAAATTAAACTTGTTTTAGGGGATCATATTGCTTTAATGATGCATGAATCTGAGATTAGTCCGCAAGGTGTCTGAAACAAGCTGCTGGTGACCTGAATATTGTATGCTTTTAGGGTCAACGCAGCAGGGAATGTGTAAAAGCGACAGAAATTCAGTGTTCTGTGTCTCTTGACTGCAAGATTTGGCCTGCAGTAAGCAAAGCCCACTTTCTTTTTCCCCCTCTTATCGCTCCATCACCATGTCTTGGTTCTTTGTCTCCTTTCTTCAAATGCCTCTTCTGCCAGTCCCTCCTGCTATCTTACCCCCACTACCTCCCACCCGCTGACTTGGTGTCCCTTGGCTCCATAGCATCTTTCTCTCCTCGTCCCGTAAAATACAATATTTATCTCAGTCTGTTTGAGTTCACTCACCCTTATCATTGGGTGTGCTCCCAGTGGCTCTGAGGTGGATTAGTCCAGGACTCATTGACATCGCATTGGCCATGAAATATGCATATCACGATCAAAGGTGGTGACAAGAGAGGCGGCATCTCTACAAGAGCACGCAACCTGGAGCTGACGGGCTCCTTGAAGCTAAGTTTCTGTGAATCCCATTCTGCAAAGCCCAAATATTAAAAATAAATCACATACATACACAACGCTATTCAAGGATGGAGTGGAATTTAATGGCATTGATCATTTATAACCAAACTCAGCAGGGGATAAGTAGCATTTTCTTTTAACCTGCGGCTCTAGATGAGAAGCCTGCCAGCTCATTTATATCCCACATCAAAACACCTGACCGAATGCATAATACATTTTGGGGGGGTTGGTGTGAAATAAGTCTAAAACCAGCAGTACTGCAAACCAAAGAAAATCCAAATATACACAAAGCCTGTGAAAATACAACCTATACGCAGTTATCCTTAACCCTTCCCACTGTTTCTGAAGCTTTAAGAATGTATTTCTATTAATTTAATTTGAATATGAAGTGACCAAATTATAATAGCACTTACTTTTTAAATGGATTCTAAAAGGATCCAACTCCCCCAGGTCAGTTCTTTGAATGTTAATTGATTTTTCTATAAAAGCTCAAGATCAGAAAGAACTCCCAAACAGTTTTGGACTTTTATTTCTTCTGTTTTGTGAATTGAAAGATTCCCACAGCATAATGCTGCCACCAGCCTGTTCTACAGCCTGTTCAACTTTAAACTTTACTTTGTTTTCTTGTATTCTTTCTTATGCACACCTAATTATACACAGCAGAAATGCTGTGTATGAGATTAATGGAGCCTAGGCGGAAGTTCAACTGAAGAAACTCATTGCTTTCCTACATCCAACTGTGACACAGCCAATCAGCTTTGAACCACACCTCCACGAAAGCCAATCGGCATCCAAATTTAATCTTAAAAGGCCTCCAATACGCACTTGTCTGCTCGTGTGCGCAGGCGGTGGATGCGCTGTGTGACATCATTCAGATGACACCGTTTCCACCCACCTCCAGCCCCTCCTCCACCATCGTAGCTAAAGCTTCATCAGAGCGTCATTCCTCCCTAACCCTTAGTGTATTCCCTGTCTCATCTTAGCCGGTCCGGCAGAAGGCCGCCATGTTGAGCCTGGTTCTGCCAGAGGTTTCTTCCCAACAGGGAGTTTTTCCTCTCCACTGTCGCTTTATGCTTGCTCATCATGGACAGGTTTTCTCAACCTGTGTTATCCAAGCTGGACTTCCATCTTCCAGGTCCCTGAGTGAAGCTCTAGTATCAGCTCATGCAGTCCACTGGATCTCCCCATAAAGCTCAGCAGACCGTCTCTCTAACCAGCAGTCTACAGACTGACCAACTCCATCTATCTCTACTCCACCCCCAGTTTCAGGCCTGGGGGGAAACAGCCCTAATTTTTACTCCTGTTCATGCATATCTATTAAAATTAAGCTCTATGTTTCCTGCCGAGGTCTGAGCGCCAAAGACAAAGTAATTGTATCAGTAAATTTCTCCTAATTGTCTTTTCTCTTCGTGTGAGTTTTTCAGATTGAACTGTTGTATGACAAAATATCCAACTAGCGTAAATATTCCAATAAATTCTATCGATGTATTTTCCATACAAGCTAAACGTTGAAGCAGTTCTGAACCATCTTTAAAAAAATTCCAGTTTTGTCTATTTTTCCAGAGTTGTATCCTAAATATATAACCTGAATTGGTGCTATATAAAGAAACTAAATTGAATTGAATATTAATATTTGCATTTATTGTATCCAAGGTTAATGCAGAAGAATATTTAATATCATCACTCAGAAATATTCTGGATACAATTACCAATCTTTTTTGAAGGTATGCAGTTCTTTCTGATAAATATCTTCTATTCATTGTCTTTATTTGTCTTTTCCACAAAGAGGTAGTCTTTGGTGTCTATCTGCAGTTGGTATGACCTGGGCAGGTCACCAGTCCATCATACTGTAGGAGTCAAAGAGAAACAGGCAGAGATGGCAAAAGTACTCACTTTCCGTACTTGAGTAAAAGTACAGATACTTGTGTTAAAAAATACTCTGGTAAAAGTGGAAGTACTGATT
>NW_015151200.1:30993-32491 GCF_000732505.1 Cyprinodon variegatus
AAAAATCTACTTGAGTACAGTAACGAAGTATTTGTACTTCGTTACTTCCCATCTCTGGAAACAGGGACATTGAACAAACTTATAAAAGCATCACCAGTTCCTACAAGTACCAACACAGAGACAATATATTGTTATTTTTCATCATCGTATTTTCTTGGGTCATCCACAATATTTAACAGGCTTTGACTAGTTTCAGTTGGATTCTTAATCTACATTCTGGGTTTACTATTTAGTCATTTCTACAGTTTTGCTCATTTACCACCTTAAACTCAACTTCCTATAAAAGTGAAAAGAAGATCAATGGAGACTAACAGAATTAGGCATCAGCTTTCTGGTGCTAATTGCCGGCTGCCAAAGCTGTTGCTTGGTGAGGAAACAGATATTTGAGGAACTCACCCTGATGAAGCACAATAAATTTCTAATATTAAAACATCTAAAATTAGTTTGTTTACTACTTCACTACAGTAGAATGTGTATTAGTTCTCTGATGCAGATAAAGGGGAATGCAGACACAACACCAGAGTGTCACTTTTCTAAGGTTTACAAACAGCATGTGTGCTTTGTCGCTCCCGCTCTGTAGTGAAAACTTGCTTATAATCATCCTTCGGCTTCTCCTGTTTACCTATCTCTCAGGACAAACACTACTGTTCAAGGCTCATCCCTTTGCCTATTGAACTAAAGGTGGTTCAGAGGCTTCTATCAGTGCGTGCTTACCATTCTGCTGGAGTTAAACTTCAAGCAGCAGCTCACACGGTTTTAACTCTCAGCAGTGATTGCTTAGGAAAGCCTCTGTAGAGAGTGAAATTGGCTTACAGTTTGTGAATAAATGTTTTCTTCTTAGTTTAAAATATCATTGACAATCAAAAGCAATCTGCTTCAAATAACTGGTAATGAAGGTTTAGAAAATGTGTGAGGTTTTATTTTTTTCTGAGCTGATGATCTTATATGTGCTGTTTAGGTTGTATCCTGCCTCTCGTTCCGTGAAAGCTGAATATATTTTAGACCCATTTGCCTTTGTAACAATGAGCCATTGTTACCTGTATATTGGGCAAAGTACCAGCTAAACACAAGGGCTCTGTTCGAAAACCTAGGACGCATCCTTAGAAGACCGGATTCGAAGGTCGATTACGTCATAGCGCAGCGCTGATGTCTGGTCGGATTACAAGAGTCCTCGTTATGCGGCCTTAAAATGCGTCCTTCTTTTTGCCCGATTTGAAGGACGGGTCTGATGTATCCTCGGTATTCTTGGATATCCCAGGATTCATTGCGAGACCAAGCAAGCTGTGATCAGAGGAAAGGTTCCTTGGCGCAGTACAGTGGTGAAAATTGGAAGTTCAGTTTAATATAATACAAGTTAATAGTTCCGTCTGAGATTAATGAAAAATAGTTGTTTTAATGGTTATTGAGTCAGATATGTGGCGGTAATGTTTGATTTATCTAAAGGTTTTTATCTGTTTCTGTGTAAATGGGTTTGGCTGTAATTTAAAGCTACAGTGTG
>NW_015151200.1:35233-38258 GCF_000732505.1 Cyprinodon variegatus
TCCTGACAAGCATGTGACACCCTTCAACATATTAGCAGGACGTTTTTTGTTGAGTTTGACATAGCTCTCTTTTTGCAAATGGTACAAATGTGGAGGAAAAGTTTGTTTTTTTTTTCCTGCAAAGCACCATTGGTGCATTGTTGATTGCCTAAATTCCTGCAAGCTGTCTTTAGCATCTTATTTCTTTCTCTCTGTTGTTTTTCGTCTTTCGTTCTAAGTTGGTTGTCATAAAAGCTTCCACAAAGAGGAGGCCTTTTTGAGCGATTTTCCTTTGATTTGTCTAAACTCTCACAAACTCAGGCAGTAACGCCCAGAGCAAACTGCACCCATCTGTCACATGCGTAAGTTTAACTGGAAGCAAAAGGCAGTTTGAAATACTTCTCTGCTAAAGATCCATAAGCAAATAGACACTACAAACAGGATACTTCACACTTTGAAATGACAGTATGGTTAGAAGTCTCTTTATCCAGATTTGAGCTTCTCCAAAAAAGGCAGCTTTTCTCTTTAAAAATTCTCATGCTGTGCTGTGGCAATACATTGCTCTATGTATAGGACGGCGGGTAGATATGGTGCCCTGCAAACATAGCAACAACCCTTAAACTTTTTAATATTTCATCATTTTGTAACCAAAAAGTTTAGCTAGTTTTTATTTGATATGTTAAAATGAAGCAATGAATAACTGTAAAAAAGAAAACTATATAGATAGAAAAATCTTGGATGTTTTGCCAGGCAATTTAACAAAGAGGTAATATGATGAAATTTGTGGCGGTTTTATTTTTTAACTTTAGGTCATATACATGGAAAAACCTTCGCAAACTGAAAGACATTAGCTGTCTTTTATAACCTGTCTACCCTCAGTGCTTTAAAGGAACAGTCGATGGGGAAATTCTAAAAATATATTTTCTTTTTACGCAAAACCAAATAAACAAAGCTGTTTATTTGGCATCTACTTAATCATATTTAATCATTTAAAAAACAATTGTTTTATGTCCTACCATGATAATACATTAAAAAAAAGTTTTTAAGTAAGTAAATATGATTCAGGAGATGCCAAAAACAGTTGCATTATTGTTTTTAAGTCTATGTCTGTTACCCTAACAACATTGTCCATATAACTGACCCGGTCAGGAACAGGTTTTTCTCAAAGAATTCTCGACCCTCCTTAAATCCAATCACAGTGTTTAATTTCTGTGAACACTTAAAAAAAATCAAACAAACATATATATGGCATCTGCTTTTGACAGCAATCAATGAGGGATTAATTTCGTTCTCAGAACGCGTGATCTTTTCTTTCATATTCAAAAAATTTCCTTTTTGGACATGTGATTGGACATCCTTGCAAAACAGATTCCAATTTCTTTTCTGTAAAAATAAAGGTAAAATAATTGTAAAATAAAATCTTTATGAGTGCTATAGTGCGACAGTGCTTGCATCATCTCTTTTCTGATACCATAACAATCAAGTTTGCAGTTGCAAAGGAACAACGTTTTAATGACGGCAAGTATTATGTCATTAAAATTTCAACAACTGGCTACAGTAAGAGTTTTTCTATAAAAAAAAAAGAAAGATTTTGTCGCATTGCATTTGTAAATATCTGATTGTCTCTAAACTGCCACTGACTGTGTTAGTCCTGTCTTTAAGATTGGGCTCTACACAGGAAAAAATCAAAATCTAGATAAGTATTTTTTTCTTAAAATAAGTGCATTTGCTCTTGGATTTAGGAGGCGAAGGAGCCATTTTGCCAATGGAACAAGACAATTTATACTTAAAATAAGAAAAGACAATTGAAATGTCTTCTTTCAAGTACATATTATCTAATTATCTTATTTTAAAAGTAAAAATACTCATTCAATTGGCAAAATATCTCATTTATCTAATCAAATTAAGGTTAAATACACTTAATTTAAGACATTTTTACTTATTTCTACATTTTTTTTCAAATGTACTGGCCCCTTTCCAGACTAATATCCTATGTTTATGTAATTTGTGCTTATTTATTCCCCCCAAACTGGAACAAAAGCTCATTTTTATGCTGGTCTATCACATTATATGCCTGTAAATACACACTGTTTATTAAAGCTGTGACTTAAACTGTAAAAATATTCAGTATAAACACATTTGGAAAGCCCTGCCGGATTTCTAGTTATATGTTAGAACATTCATAGACTAAAATGATACTTTACTCCTAAACAGATCTGTCATCTTCTCACCTTAAGGGTTGACTATAGATGGCAACTAATGGATTGTTTATAACAACATCTAAATTAGCAACTAAATGGGCTTTAACAAGCTGCAAATCACTTCGGTTTCTTTGTGGTTTCCCTCAAGTTCAGTTGTGGCTTCTTAGATCATCAGTACTGAGAAAATATCATTACGTCTTGATTATATTTCCATCCCTCACTGAGTGTTTAACCTTCTAATTAAGCCGTAAGGCAGAATTGCTTTTCATGGTTTCCTTTTAAATCTTAACAAGTGAATGCATATAATAGATTCTGAAAAGGTAAGTAGTCCTTTGTTCTATTGTAACTTAAGGAACTAGACGAGATGAAAAGCATCTTGTCCTCAGCTGGAATAAAAGACTCATACAAAAGTCCGTCTTTATGTGATCAATAGTGTCTGTTTGGGTTCCTGACCTGACTGTTCGGCATCGTTGGGTTAGAAATGCATTTCAAACTTTGTGAGATATGTATCATTGATACATATGCAGTTTAAGGTCAAAATAAAAAGTAACATTACTCACCCCCACGCTTGACCTTCAACCTCTAGGGTTATTCTTAAGTACACTGGAAAAAATAGAAACCTAGACAAGTCATTTTTATCTTAAAATAAGTGCATTTGTTCTTGGATTGAGGAGGTCAGAGAGACATTTTGCCAATGGAACAAGACAATTTACATTTAGAATAAGAAAATACTATTGCATTCTCTAATTTCAAGTGCTTTTTATCTAACCGTCTTATGTTAAGTGTAAAAAAATACTCATTCCATTGGCAAATTATCTCATTTACCTACTCAGATTAAGGGTAAA
>NW_015151200.1:41006-42949 GCF_000732505.1 Cyprinodon variegatus
AAAAGATCTGCCTCCCATTCTACTTTTAGAAATTCTAGGAACCACTAGTAAACCTGCAGATTGAGAGCGAAGTGCTCTGTTAGGAAAATAAGGAACAATCCGATCTCTGATATAAGATGGAGCTTGGCCATTTAAGGCTTTATATGTGAGAAGGAGGATTTATAATTCTATTTTTAATTTAACAGTATTAATTATTAATCTCTACTAATCAAGCTTACAGAACTTACTAGTATTGATTAAAATCTTTGTTAATAAAAGCAAACTAAATACAATCTTATATGATTTTCTTTCATATTACACTTAATTTCATTATTTTATAATGTCTGTAAACAAAAATTACGCCAAACAAAAATATTATGACACAATCAGCTACATGTTTTAAATTCGAGTGTGTCACATGCTAAATCTGCCTTAAATTTTGGTCCATAAGCTCTATTTAGTTTGATTAAAAAAAAAAAAGGCAAACCCAGAATGGTGTGTTGTTGTCATAGAGTACCGGACTTTAATAACTTCCAATAGAGCATTGTCAAACAATGATAATCCAAACACAGCGATGTGCATCTGTTCATATGACTGGCTCTGTATCCAGCAGGACCAACTTGGTTTATAAGACAAAGCAGCTGCAAGGGGGCAGGAGAGGGGTGCAGCTCACAAACAGATTTAGTTCCAAGCAGCTTTTTGGCTGAATCTGACACAGTGCTGCAACGCAGAAACAAGAAGACAATTTGTGGTGCAGGTCTGCTGGCTGCACTATCTACCAACAGAGGTGCTAATTAATGGTAATTGCAAAAGGGGGTCAATTAATCTCTTCACGGTGCCTGATTAGAGCCAGTGGGTTAGCAACCAGTGAATCAAAACAGCAGCTATCAACCCGACAACACAGATTCATTGTAGTGGGTTCAGATTTATAGTTAACCTGAGAGATTTTCCTTCTCTTTCTTAATCGAATGACCGCTAGATTTATTTAAGGCAAGGTAAGGAAACGCTAGTTTATTTGTTTAATTCTTTTCAGTAAACACAGAGTTTAAATTACGTTTAGAAATTGAACAAAGGATAAGAAAACACGAGGAGAAAATGAAGAGCGCAGCGGCAAGCTACAAAAGTTAGACTGCAGCTTAAAATTAATGATGTCAATAGAAAAGTCAAAGGCATCTCTGAACAAATGTGGGTTCCTACATTGATTTAAAAGAACTTTGGGTTTCAGCATTTTTCTAGTCCTGCAGGACTTTATTTCAGATTAGTTAAAGAACTGCATGCAGCTTCTTCATGTCTGGTTCTGGGGATGCAGAGCATAATGTTTAACCTTTTCATTCAATATAAAAGCAGCAACCTAAAAGTAATAATTTACTGCACAAGTATTCTTACATGTTTCAACTATTTTACTTGGTAGACTGGCTCGATTTAGTCCATAACTGTATATACTGTATTTACAAACAAAAATCAGCAGCGTTGCCATGTGGTTAACTAACAAATGCCAAAAAGGCTGTGTGCTCTGTGTCCATCTGTGTGTAATTTTATATAAATCTAAATCCAGCTATTCTGTACAAAGGGTAATTAAATTTTATAATAAAGCCAGAGATGATAAAGAAAATATAACTTAAAACAAATGATCTAAATCTAACCTAAATCTGATTTAGAATACTTTGCTAGTATTACAGAAAAAAATGATGTTCCTGGAGAACCTCCAACTCATCATTTTGAGTTTATTTTCCACTCTTTTGGCAAGAAGAAATATTAATCTCTTAAAGTGCAAAGGTGGTATGGACATGACCAGACGTGGAAAAAGTACTAAAATATCATACTCAAGTAAAAGTACCAATACTTGGATGAAATATTACTCAAGTGCAAGTAAATTTACCCATCAGAAAATTTACTCAAGTAAAAGTACCAATACTTGGATGAAATATTACTCAAGTGCAAGTAAATTTACCCATCAGAAAATT
>NW_015151200.1:43624-54323 GCF_000732505.1 Cyprinodon variegatus
GCGTTTCTAGTGAAAGCGGCGTTTCTAGTGAAACGTTCTCTGAACCGTCGTCGCTCTCCTGATCCACCTCCATCTCGTTCCCAACCTCCTACAGAAAGACTTGGCGCCCGGTAGCCTAGATCTACATGCTGATCACGTCACTCACTGTAGTGCTTCCGGGCCCCATTTTTTGTCTTCCTTTCGATTTTCCAAAGTTCTTTTTAATCAGTAACGGATGGGATTTGTAATGTAACGAAATACAATACTTCACTCAAAACGTAATCAAGTAAAATTTAAATTACCGATTTTAAAAACTACTTGAAAAATACAAAATACACAAAAAAACCTACTCAATACAGTAACTTGAGTAAATATATTTTGTTACTTTCCACCTCTAGACATGACAAAAAAGACCCTCCACATTACAATTATGCTTGACTTTTTTAACCAATAAGCATCACTAAAGTGTGCAGCAACAATTTAAACAAAATATGAAGAAATCCAAGCAGCCTTGATGCTTTTGCAAGGTTCTGTATATTTTACATAAGAAAATATAACATCTAATATTGAATTGGCCCCTTCTTGCTCATATCCACTTATCCTGAAATTACAGATGCTTGAAAATAAAGCAATATAGCATTCAGTTGGACTTTTTGGTATTGTTAACATTTAAAGAAATACTTGCTTTTCTGTAGCCGTGTTTCCAGGCTGCCACGGGTCAAACAAACGCAGAAAAAAAAAGAAAGTTCATACGTTAGCCTCACTGGATGTCAGCTTGCTAAATTAGCTTCAGATCTGCAGTTCTTCATGTCATCCCAAATAAATAAATAACACAACTAACAGAATGAATTAGAGCTGCAATGGAGACCACATGGTGTTTATGTGGTTTGATGGTTCAGCAACCAATGGTGAAAACACAGACTGGTTAGACCATTAGTTTGATTTCTTTCCCTGCATTGAACTCTTAATGGTCCACCCAAAATGTGTTGTCCTTACTTGAAAATAAACTTTAACCCACTTTGAAACTTATCTTGTAGGTTATCTATTTATTTTAAATCCACATATTTCTTTATATGTACCTGGATTCAACTTGCTTTGATTTTCTTTTGTAATGATGAGGAGATGTTTGTGCAACAACTTCATGAGATCAAAGTCGACTAAATTAAACATGTAAACACTGTTTGATGGAACATAATTAAAAAAAGTTAAGGTTATCCTGCCTGCATAACTTCAATCATAATGAGGTAATAAATTCATTTAATAAAGACATTGCTTTATTTGTTAATTCCGCTGGGGCGTTGTTAATGCAGGAAAGGTGAGGAATTCATTTGTCAAAGAGAAACTGCAAACATCTTCTTTTCCTTACATGTATGGGTGCTTTGGGCAAACGAAAAAGTACAAAGCCTTTCAGAGCTGGGCTATGAATCCATTATAAATAAATAGTTCATCAAACTCATTACAACATTCTAAAATAGCAACATGTATGCATTCAGTAAGCCTAAAAATACCTTGAGCTGTCCAATAAGACTTTGATTTTTAAGCCATCTTCAGGTTGCACATCAAAGTTTTTTTTTTTCCTGTTCTTTTGAAAATACTGTAACCTTTGTCTTCTTAAACAAAATATTCTCTATAAGCATGAATCCCTAGACCTCATTTGGGTAAGGGCTCTAACTGGAGCATTCAAACACAAATATCATTTGATCATATTCATTGCAATTAAGCTTAATGCTCTGTTTAGGGTGGTGTTTTTGCTGAAAAGTGTTATAATCTTGGCACTGATGACTGGTCTGATTGCTAATTACATTCAGGTGCCTGTCTCTGCCCAGTTCTCATTACCCTTCTTCTGACCCACCTGCTCCAGTCTCTATTTAAGCAGCCTTCAAACAAGTCATCAGTGCCAGATTATTCAAGACTTTGGTGAGAGTTCTCTAGTGTACCTGAGGGTTTTTGATTGCCTGGCCCTGACCTGGTCTGCCTCTGGACCTCTGAGCCTGCCTTTCCCCATTCTGATATGTTTGCCTGATCTGTCCTCGGACTTCCGCCTGTGTACCGAACCTGCTACTGACTCCTGACACCGTCCTGTATTTCCCTTCAGTATCTCTTCGGCTCTCTGATCTCCTAGCTATGACTCCTATGCAAGTCCTCCACACCGGCTTTGGTTTCACCTTTTGGATTGTCCTGCTTTCCCCTGTCTGCTGGGTTCTGATCTTCTGCCTGTCCTCTAACCTCCAGGACTTCAGCATCTGGGACTCTGTGGGCGATGCCCTCCATGTCTTGTTGGCAGCCAACTGGCTGGAACCAACCTCATCCTCTGGGCACGAACTGAACTTTAAGACCAGGTTAGTGACTCACTTGTTGATTATCATCCTCTGCCAGATAGCCTTGGACATTAACCTGTGTTCTCTTCCTGCAGAGGTTCCTGCCTTAGACACCCTGGCTGTTCTCTACTTACATTTAAGTAGAGAAATATTCAAATAAAAGGAGTTTATTTGAATATTTATATCTCCAAGGACAATTATATTGGAAGACATAGTACAGAATGTTGAGAGAAGGTTGGGCATTTCTTGGATGAAAGATGGGTTTGGTTTAGGTGGCTGATAAGGAGTATTGTTGTGGAGAGAGGAGGCTTACATTTAAATCCAAGGCAATCAAAAGATGTGAGCTCTGGCATGGTTATAGGGGACAAACAAAGATCACTTCGGTGGATGAAAGCCAGACCACCACCGCACCCTGTGCTGCGTGGTTTCAGTAGGTAGCAGTAGCCAGGAGGGCAGGTCAAAACATTTGGTTTGTGCCTGGTTTCTGTAAGGCACATCAGATTCACACACTGATCAAGAATGTGGGTTCGTGTAAGAGGCAAGATTTGTTTGTAATGGATTGTGCATTAAACAGTTCAATGTTGATGGAAGGTGGAGCAGTGCGTCTCTGTATTGGCCGGAGCACACTAAAATCCACTCCTTGTTTTCAATCCTGTTCTGTGCGCAGTGTTGCTGTGGAAACTCCAGCATTATTAGTCCTTGCAGTGGCAGCGCCCTGATGACGCGTTGGAGATGAGACGCGGCGTGTGATGAACCAGAAAGATGGGATGCGTGATCCGACCGGGAGAAAACAAACTTTCGGCCACAACATCTGTGAATGTAACACACCCGGCGAAGGCGTCCAAGTCGTTTAATGACTGACATGCACGATGGAGTGGTGCAGTTGTTGAGTTTCTTCAGTTGGGTGACAAACTACTTCAACATCATGCCAGTAATGGAAGGTGGTTTGTTAGCCGTTAGCAATGGCCGTGATGCACAGCACCGGGCCATTGGACACAGTAAGCAAACTTCAGTGACTTTGTGGGAAGATCTCACCAACTACAGTAGCGACTTTGGGTGAAAATTTCCTGATGGCAGGCAGTGATGGAGGGACGCAAGAAACTCAGAGTATTGGGGAACTGGTATGTAGACATTCGCTGGGTCGGCAAAATCCATACAGAGCATATAAAATCCTTGGTATATTTTTTTGGGACATAATACTGGTTAATAAACGTACACAAGATTTGGGTCTGAGAAGCGGCGAGAAGCGTCCTCTCAATTCCATCTCCACCTCCATAATACTAATAATACTAATAATTCTAACTCAGATAGGTATACGCTAAAAAGTTCTCCATGACAAACAAACGGTATCCTTTTCTAAAGAAATTAACAAACCAATATTTGAAAGGCCAATAAGATAAAACTTATCAAAAGGATTCCAAATGCATTTTGAAGGCATTTTTGCGAGTCATTATTGACCAGTGGAGAAGCCAAGAGAACTTTCCAAGTAAAGCATGTCTACAAGGTGAGTGAGAAAAGCACATTAATGGCACCGTTTTAAAAAACATATCAACAGTCAGATATGATAATAGTTGCGTGATCACAGCCTCCCTGCTTCCTCAGGACTTAGACGACTTATTTTAATCAAAGTGACCCAAAGTTCTGAATTCTATAATATTAATATAGGTAAATATTCAGATATTAGTTTAGGTCATTCAGTTAAAATAACTTAGGATTATAGCGGCACAATGATTTCAAAGCACAATACATATCTATATCTGATGTAAAAGAGGCTGTTCCTTTTTGAAAATGTCTGAAGAATCTAAACTTGAGAGAAGTGGCTCAAAATAGTCAGCCAGTCATTACAAATTTAAAACTTTTGAAAATAACATGTTGAAATTGATATCTTTAACTCTTTAAATAATAAAACAATAATTGGAGAACTAATTTCTGTAGTTCAATAATCAGGGGGGGGGGGGTGTTCATATCCCTGCATACCCCAGTTAACAGGGCTTCCTGGACTGTAGGTCTCAACACATCTCACTGTGCAAATTCTAGCAACTAAGATTGAATGTTCAAGAAAAAGAAATAGCAACTTTTACCATTAATCTTTTCTTTCACCCGCTAAGAGGGTTAACCTGTACCTAATATGGTCCAGTGGTACTATATGAAACATATAGAAGAGTAGAGAAAGAGTATAGGTAGAGACAGAGGAACTTGTGATAGTCATATCTTAAAATTCACAACACAAAACTGCTTTCTCAATTTGCATTCACCAAAGTTTGTTTGTAATTGAGGGCATCTCTGGGAGGCAACAGTAATTATAGCTGCTACTCTGCACGAGCAGAAGCCACAGGCCTGCAATAAAAAGTCTGGCACATATCAGCTGGGAACCACGAGCACAAGGTTGTCACCCAAGGGACATTTCCATTACGTGACAAAAGTGTGTAGGTAATTTGATTTACTGTTTAGTTTTGCAACCCCTGTCAGACCCGCAGCCATACACAGCAGTGGGAGTGCATGAAGATTGACTACAAATGAGAGAACTGACCTGCCAGGGTTGCACATTTCCAAAAACAATTTGTGCTATCATTTAGCTTGAGAGATTAGTTGGTAAAATTGTGTTCCTTGGCTGATTTCTGTCTAATGTATCATGTGCATGAAGATAATAGCCTCTGGGTTTAATGTCACCGCCAGTCCAAGAGCACTAAGGCAGTTTGACTGCCACTTTGGCTCATCATTTGGTAACTCTGGACAAAGAGGAACACATATTTATATATATATTCTCCTATGCACTGGTAAATGAACACCGGGAGGAGGCAGGAAATACAGATATCAGACTGATATTTGGATAAGAAAATCAATGCCTGCATCTAAAATCTCAGGTAGAGGCAAGCTAATAGAAACAATACTCTTCTGGTCACTTCTGTCACAAACTTTATATAACTAACTGGTTAACATCAAATGGAAGAATCAGAATAAAAATTCTTTATTTGTCACCCTGCCTGGAGAGGCACTCCAGTATGGGAAATTTTCATTTTGGGTACAGCCTGTCCAAGAAAAGACAAAACACAGACATGAGACACAGGGATGTGTTGTCCGAGGCCTCGCTGCCATTGAAGGTGCTGGCTGCCCTTACAGTTAGAGAAAATAAAGAGAAATGGTTCACAATGGGTAAGAGGAATAAAAAATAAACACGCCTCAGTTTATTCTTAGCAGGATACAGTCTGAGATTTCAAAAAACCTCTGCACAAGAAGAAACACAGATACAAAACGGATCTTGCAGGAGAGAACCATAAAGTCCATGTTAGGGGTGCATATATTTATATTGGTGTGCATGCATGTGTGTGCAAAGTAGCAGCACTGGTTCGGTTGTTCTTATATCTATTGATGTTTCCTCTTGTTTTCTGCTTAGGTACGATCACTTAATCAGGCCTTTTGAAACATCCTACGCTACAGATAGGATCATTGTTGTTATTGGTTAATATCGTAAATAAAACGTTGTTTCAGGACATCCTATATTCCCAGTCTCATTTAATGAATCATTTCCCTTAAAATTCTACACTCAATACTCCATCATGACAATCTGAAGAATGTTTTTGAGATTTGAAGTTTTGAAAATGTTGTTATAAAATGGCTGAAATTGAAATGATGGGCCCTAACAATGAAATCCTTGGTTGTTTATTTGGATTAATGTTGAAGATAAAAAAACACTATGGAAGGCTAAGCTGTTGCATGGCATATACCATCATCAGAGAGAGACAGTCGGTACCAAGAAGTCTAGCTAATTAGAGAAGGATGAACTATAAACACACAGAAACTAAGACATGAGGATATCAGTTCGAGTAAGACCCCAGGTCCAGGCTGTGAAAAGAAGCGATAGAGAAAATCTTGAGTCTGAATCTACTTGTAATATGTTGACATAAAGAAATAACAATATGACCCAATGGCTGAGAAGGCTTGAACTCCTGCAGTTATGGTGGGATGCAATACATGTGTGATGATCGGACGCATGAATGTAGAACTTTCTTAATGAGACTTAAACACAGTTGATGACCACCATTTCAGTGGATAAAGGAAGGCTTCCCATGAAGTGATAAAGTAAGAATAAAAAGATACAGATATGTTAAGGGCTTAAAGAATAAATAGAGAATATGCAGAACATTAAAGTCTTAGTGGTGAAGGTAAGTATTAGAGCCTCTGGGCCTGGGAGAACTTGAGTTTTCTCTATGCATAGGGGCAGCATAGAAAGCAAATCATGCTGAAATACTATTGTTTATGGCAACAAAATGTCCCAGGGATATTTATATAGTTTGTTTTTCATGACCGTCAGTGTGCGTCTCAACTAATTACAATAACTCCCGCAATTCAATTGCATTTCCAATCAGTTTTTTAATTTAATAGAGATCTGCAACCCATGTCATCTCTTGGCACTTTATAAAGTCAATGACTTGCAGGATGTAGTTCTGGCAGAGCAGGTAGTACAGTCAGTCATTTCAACATGGAGAGACTCATGGAGAATTAGCAGCAATCAGAAAGTTATATTTACATTAAGAAATGGGAAATTCTTTAGTGTTCAGACCCTGACGGAAGATTCTGAATGCGGTTCTGAGTAGGTAAGTCTAAGTTAGAGATGTCTTTCCCCAGGAGTCTGACATTGGTGGGGGATAAAAGTTGGAGAATAAGGGGAGGTGGTAGGGAGTCCAGTTAGATGAAGGTGGGGAAGAGGTGGAGGAAGGATACTGTTCAGCAGGAAGGGACGGTGTCCTGGATGGTGAGTAGCCAGGGAGCTGTGCTGATAGGCTGGAGCAGAGGCCCAGGATGATGAGACTTGTTGCAGATGAGCCTTCCAGACTTAATTTGAGCTTCATTTGCAAAAGAAATTTGAATCCTTAAAGTGCTTGTGGCATTCTTTTCTCATCATAAATTCACATACATGAAAAAATAACCGTTTTATAAATGACCATTTTATAAATAACCTGGTCAGTGATGCAACACCATCAGTGAAGTTGCTGTTGCAAAATAAAATATGTGTCCTTTTCAATGTCTGTATTAGATAGTTAGGGGCTCTACTGAGAACACTGAGGTCTTGATACGTACTGTAACCTAATATAGTCAAGAAATAAATTTGTTTAATAGATCAATATTGGGTTTAACAACTTGATGTTTAAAGTCTTTGGAATAAAGATAATAGATAAAATAAAGCTATTATTTTTTTAATATAATGTAAATTTACATTAAATTATATACTTTTAATTATTTTAAATGAAAACAATACATTTTAATTAAATGAAAATTAGAAAATTAGTCAAACTGATAGATTTCGTTTTTTAAAGTTCGTTCAAAACAGCTTATAGCAGATTAAAAAAAATGCAGATTAAACTAATCCTATCGCAGAATGCCTAAAGCTCATCAAGTTCATCACCTTCATTTTTTTTGTTTTATTTAAAACAACACTCTAAAAGAACATGCACAGTAAAACAATTTTTCTTGGACAAACGTCACCATCGTGAGACGAGAGTTGGAATTGTGAGCCTTGATTGATAGCATTGAAATGTATGTAGTTCAATCATTTTGTCCCTCTAGCCGAGATCTACGGAGAGACCAGGGTGGTTCACAACTCAGCGTAAAGAAGCGGCGAAGAAGATCAGCATCTTCAAGTCCAAGTCTGTGGTTCTCAATGAGAAAATGGTGGCTTGTCCAAAACTTCTCTGTGTAAAGTAACGGAATCCAAATATCTGAGGGTCCTTTTTATAAATCAGGACACAATGGAGTTGAAGCTTGGCTGACGGATCGGTGCAGCAGCCACTTTAATGCAGGTAATGCACCAATCTATTGGGGTAAAAATAGACCAAAGCAACAAAGAACAACCTCATCCCAGTTAAGATGTTGGGATTTATGACGCCAAACACTGTCCAGAGGCTCATTTACTTTACCTTTGATGCTAACCCTGCAGACTAGAAGTATCCCACAAAAGTTTAGCTTTGGGGATATATCTGTACAAACAAAACTTGGTTAAAATTATAAATGTGTGCACTAACTATCACTATCAACCTATTTTATGTCCTACCTTCTAACATGTCCAATGATGTAGTCATAATTGCCGCACCTGTCATGTTATGCCTGATCAGTAAATGGTAATGTAGNACTTGATGTTTAAAGTCTTTGGAATAAAGATAATAGATAAAATAAAGCTATTATTTTTTTAATATAATGTAAATTTACATTAAATTATATACTTTTAATTATTTTAAATGAAAACAATACATTTTAATTAAATGAAAATTAGAAAATTAGTCAAACTGATAGATTTCGTTTTTTAAAGTTCGTTCAAAACAGCTTATAGCAGATTAAAAAAAATGCAGATTAAACTAATCCTATCGCAGAATGCCTAAAGCTCATCAAGTTCATCACCTTCATTTTTTTTGTTTTATTTAAAACAACACTCTAAAAGAACATGCACAGTAAAACAATTTTTCTTGGACAAACGTCACCATCGTGAGACGAGAGTTGGAATTGTGAGCCTTGATTGATAGCATTGAAATGTATGTAGTTCAATCATTTTGTCCCTCTAGCCGAGATCTACGGAGAGACCAGGGTGGTTCACAACTCAGCGTAAAGAAGCGGCGAAGAAGATCAGCATCTTCAAGTCCAAGTCTGTGGTTCTCAATGAGAAAATGGTGGCTTGTCCAAAACTTCTCTGTGTAAAGTAACGGAATCCAAATATCTGAGGGTCCTTTTTATAAATCAGGACACAATGGAGTTGAAGCTTGGCTGACGGATCGGTGCAGCAGCCACTTTAATGCAGGTAATGCACCAATCTATTGGGGTAAAAATAGACCAAAGCAACAAAGAACAACCTCATCCCAGTTAAGATGTTGGGATTTATGACGCCAAACACTGTCCAGAGGCTCATTTACTTTACCTTTGATGCTAACCCTGCAGACTAGAAGTATCCCACAAAAGTTTAGCTTTGGGGATATATCTGTACAAACAAAACTTGGTTAAAATTATAAATGTGTGCACTAACTATCACTATCAACCTATTTTATGTCCTACCTTCTAACATGTCCAATGATGTAGTCATAATTGCCTCACCTGTCATGTTATGCCTGATCAGTAAATGGTAATGTAGTCCTCATGTCATATGAGTTAAACTGTTGTAAATGTTTAATCATAAGATGTCAGGAATCAACATACCGCTTGTTTCTTTGTAGGTGACCTTTAACTGAAACTTAAGAGCAAAAAGATGTAAAGAATCCAACACATTCAGCAATATTTATAAAAATATATTTCACAAAGTAGGAAACAATACAGGGTATCTTAGATTACAGTACAGGGAGTAAATAATTGAACATACACATTTATAAGCATTTAAGCACATTAGAAAATATGATCTGCATGTAGAACTATCCCATATATATTGTTTTGTCTACTAAGAACTGCCAGAATAATGTATCAGTACAAACTGAGAATGCACGCAGCTGTAGTGCCATTGAATTGTCATTATGTGCAAGAGCTAACGTGCAGAGACAAAACCTACCACCTCATTGAAAGCTAATGACGTTAGCGGTAACTCTATGTACAGTACAAGACTTTTTTTATTGGTATTATACAGTGTAAGCACAATGTGGACATGATTTTAATCAGTTTCTTAAGTTTCTCGAGATCTGTGTTTGCTAAATGAGATTTGATGATGGAAGGAAGTTATTCTCCTTGGTCCTGATTGGATAGTTGTGCTCAGAGGTTCAGTTACTATAACCTTAAATATGGTAGGATCACATTATATTTTCAATCTGTATGTGTCAGAAATTTTCTGGTACAATATTACTGTAAATAAAGTCCATCAGTTTGAGCAACTTTAGAGCTCTAGTGTACCTGCTTACATTTAGGCTATCATTAGGCATGGGCTGTATGAGACTGTGGTGATACAAAAAGTGTGAGTAGAATACCATGGTTTCATGGTGTTATGCCGTCCATGTTGAGAAATGGAATTATTACTCTTGAATCTTAGGTTGTCTATTTTATATTGGGGGAAATTAAAGCAATATTTTATCTCTCAATATATTTCTAAAGGGGTTACTGGCATTAAAGCCGTATAATTAGTTGGTAACAACCCAAGTAATATACACAGACAAAGAAACCAATACCATTGAATCAATAAAGTGTGGGCAAAAATTTTAATTGCAAAATAAAATGATTATCATTACTGGTGTCATATCACAGCTGCGATTTTGGTTTGGGTTGAGTACTCCATTGACAGGTTGGCAGTCCGTCAGACACACACAACAGGGCACAGCAGACATTTCACCAGATATTTCGTAATATTTATACTTGAACTCAATTTTGGAGTAAGCAGCCAATTTCCTAACCTGACTCCGCCAGATGGATTTGCTCTGCATATCCATCTGGAAACCTTCCGT
>NW_015151200.1:54663-66624 GCF_000732505.1 Cyprinodon variegatus
TTTTCTTTAACGGAAAGTAGCCAGACTGATCTGCGAGTGAAACCTTGAAAGCTCGTAAGATCAGGATGGTCTCACAAGGCTACCAACTTCCATTGCTGCAGCAATTTTCCATCACACCAGATCTTACAATCTTAGATTAGGCAAAAACATTTGTGTTGATCTTTTAATGCAATTAATATACTAAGCAAGAGTAGTAAGAGTTCTTGTTTTGAGAATTTATGGCATGAATTTTTAGGTGTAACTGTCTTACTGCATTGCACTTAATTTGACTAGAATCTTCTCAGAAAAAGGTTAATAATCTTACAGAATGTGCTCTGGTTTATTTTATTAATACATAAAGACATTTTGGTAACATATAAGACTGTATAAATAGATACTTTTTATCCATTGTGTGTTGAAGGATGTAATAGTACCCGGAGCCCTGCAGACCATTATACATGAAAATATGCAAACTAATGCTAATGCATAAGACAAGCATATTTTTTTAAAGACAATCTTACAATGTCTCCTGAATGGAGAAACTAATTAAACACATTGTTTAGATGACCTGTTCTTTTGTGTCTTTTTATTTTCAAATTGTATTGGTTCTTAGAGCCTTTTATACATACCTGTATGTTTCTGTTTCTGTTTCAAAGTAATTAAAAAAACATTCTTGCTGTTTATTTTCAGTTTCTCTATCACCTATGTTATCAGTTTATCCCTTTTTCTGATATTTGGTTAGTTTGTATGTTCTCCCTGTGCATGCATGGGTTCTCTCTGGGTACCCCAGCTTCCTCCCACAGTCCAAAAACATGACTATAAGGTTAATCGGCTTTTCTAAATTGTCCTTAGATGTGAGTGTGTGTGCATGGTTGTGTATCTTTGTGTGTCACTTTGTTGCCCCGCGAAAAACTGGCAACCTGTTCAGGGTGTACCCCACCTCTCGCCCATAGACTGCTGGAGATAGGCACCGGCCTCACAGCGACCCTGGCGGAATAAGCAGGAGAAGGTGGATGGATGGATTGATGTTATTTGGGATTTGTCAGTACCATATGCTAAAAAAATAGCTTATGATCCTATCTCTAAACCTCCCTGTTTCTATGGTATCATTTAGGATATGGAAAAGACAAAGTTCTTCTCCAAAAATAGACTGTAAAAAGACATCCAAAGAGTACAGTTTTTGGCATTAGAATATTGATTCAACTCATTTTTCCGAGTGCTTAATTGAACTCCCCAAATTTTCTGCAACATAAATTATCTTCTTTCTACATTTTCCTTCATCTGTGTAGCCTTATAGTTAGTAAGGTCAGTCTTGTTTTATGATATTTCTTTGGCTGTTTTACCACATGTACTACAGTAATTACCAGATTGTTACTGATTTACACTGAGTTAATGTTCTTTGCACTTTGAGATCAACCTATTTGTTTTTAGAATGCTTTGCAATAATAACGTTGCAAAAGTCTTGAGTTTTGTTTTGATCCATGATGGCCTCGCAAAGAAAGGCCATAAGTTAGGACTAGTTAGGACTAGAACCATCCTCTATTTATGTCTCAGAGGGAAAAGGAAAGTTTTATAAATACTAATAGACATTTCATTTTTTTCCCTTTCATTTTGCCTTAAGCATAATGTCATGTACAACCATAATTATTAATAATTGTGTTGGATTACTCGGGTTGTTACTGACATCTGGTTTCAATCTTAGGTCACTTGCCCTATTAGAAAAAAATGTAGGAAGAAAAATATTTTCGTTGCTTGCTATATGAGTTAGATAAGGGTGTAGGAGCCCTATTTTACCCAGCTAACCGGCAGTGCACAGCAATATGTGGGAGGGAGCAGTATTGCATTACTCAATGCTCCATAGATCCAGTCAAAACTTGGGTACGGATAGTCCATAACCTTTTCTGGTTTCACATTAAGAGGAATTGAAACTGTAGAAGATGTGTTGCAGAAAATTACAAACCGTGTTGACTTTTGTTAGAAAGTCCATGCCTAATCATCACCCGCAGGAACTCATGCCACAATTCGGTTGTTATAAAACAGTGATTGAATGTTTGAAAAAACAAGGAATGTCAAATAATCTAAACACACTCATTTCAAATAGCACAAGGGGAAAAATTAAGACTTAAGAACAGATATACAAAAACAGAACGAAAATGAGGAATCAACACATCTGTTGTCAAAAAACAGTAGATTACAATTGTATTTAATGTTGCTTCTGTAAAAAGAAGGCCTCAAAGTTTCTACATTTCTGTTTTTTGTCTTTATGTCAGTCTTTTATAGGCTAGTAACACTTGCGACCCACACCTGTAGCATGTAAATACAAAGAGTTGTATAAAGCAAGCCTCTCAAGGCTATCAGTCTATAAATGTGGCCACCGGAGAACATATCAAATTATGACAATTTAACCTTAAAGCCAATACTGGTTAGTCCTTTTGCTTCATTTTAAAACCATACATACATTCATCATTTTAATGTAGACCAAGTATTGCTTTATCATTCCCTTCCCCTCTCAGTCAGGTGGCTTTGGGAGACACTGATAGTCCAACTGCAGCTTCTGTAGTCCAGCTCGGTGTCCAGGGAGTACTGGGTAATGGTGACCGTTCGATCGTCAAGAAACCAACAGTTTTTATTCATGTGGTAACTACCAGAAATGCCAAGGTTTTGCCTGCTACTTGCAGCCACGGCAAATCACAAACACCCGAAGTACTGCTAGACACTCCACACTGAATCTAAGTTACACTCCACAAGAATCTCCTAATAAAGACATTGTTTGGCTCAACAAGTACATTGCGCTTGACGTAGTGGATGACGACTGCTAAACCTCACTCTAAAAAGAATACAAAAAGGTGGCTGCTCTTCTTATTAATGTTTTTTTTTTTTTTACATGTTTCAATGAGCCAGCAAATCCTAGTGTTTAATACACAAATATGTTGAAAGAAAAAAAGAAATTGAAAGGTCTTTTTTTTCTCTAACAAACCCAAGGTCAGGTCTCACGGTCACTTTCACCCACAGAGTAGAGCTCCCCAAGTCTCCTGAACCGTGGGCCCCATTCTCTCAGATAGTCATAGTTCTGGTCTGAGTCTGATGATGCCGTCTCCAGTGAACTGAGGGAACCAGCGATGGATCCCCTGCCCTCATACCCATAGATCTGGATGGAGTCGTAAGGTGGAGCTGTTGGATCGTTATCCGCCTCGTGAAGCCGCACGTTGATGAACTCGTCCACGTCCACACCGTTCGGACCAGAGTGCTGTCCTGCTCGGGGCATAAACTGGAGGTCTGGCTTGATGTCCTTGCGCGGCAGATAGCCGTTGATGCCGTCTGGGTTCTGCAGTGTGGCGATGTCAAACGCCTCGGTGTCCTCCTCACCACCTCCCTCATCGTCGTATCGGATAATGTTCTCTCTCACATCTTCATCGTCCTTGATAATTAGGGGCTCATTCTTGTGTCTCCTCAGGGTCACAAACAGTACTACTATTACTGTCCAAAAAAAATTGGGAGAAGAACAAGAAAGAAGAAAAAGAAAACCTGGTTAAGCTTAAAAACCGGGCTTCGACAATTTCAGTTTTTCAGTCTCTATTGAAAAAAGAAATTGACCCAATGTGAGTTATTCGTAGTATTACTTTACTCTGTGTTTTATGTTTAAATTATTTCCTGATGTTTTAATAATATGCTTTTTTTCTTCATCTAAATTCATCTAAAATGACCTAATTGATGGATGCCATTCTTGCACTTGCGGTTCCGAAAAAATCTATATAATAATCCATAAAATCTGGCCGTGGTGGGGCCTATAAAACATCTGTCAATCTACTTTACCTACTGTCGAAAGTTTATTGGCCACTTGTATGTCGATCAAACATTTTGTGTAAGTGCCGTCATGATGTTATTTACATAGTCTCCAAGCGTTACTCATATACTGTTTGGCTAGCGGTCCGCCATTAAGCTGGTACTCCTACGCTTGTTTGCTGCTGCGGCTTCTTGTTGAGCTATTTGTTCACTCTTTTGTGTAAACTGGAGCACCAATGGCTGAAAAGAATCCTGACAAACATAACCCATAAAATATAGCCTTTTTTCATGTAGTTGAAAAGAGGAAAGAAATTGGGAGAGAATGGAGCAGGCTAAATGTGTGTTTAGGAGATTCTTTTCAGAGATGGAGTACCCTGAAGAAGCAAAAGGGTTTTAAAACTTTAGCTAGACCGGTAAATTATGTTTAATTCTGTATTAAGTGCTGTATTTTTTTTTTATTTTGAAACATGCACAGTTGAAAACGTGTCAAGTGATAAGTTGACAACAAAGGATGTGCAGCCTGCATTCCGTGTTGGTAGCCTAGGTGTAGACTAGGTGCATCCTGGCACTTTGCTAACCTGACTCCACAAGATGGATTTGCTCCGCATATCCATCTGGAAACCTTCCGTAGAAGTAATTTTGGGAAGGGGCGAAAATACTGGTGTAGCTGATTGGCCTTTGTTGGTGAAAGACGGGCCAAATAAACCAATCAGATCAACGAAGCATATGACGTAACACAGCGACGACGAAGAGGAGCCAATTGATAGGTCAAACTCTTGCCGAAACCAGTCGGGAGAAGAGCAAAAACATCTTTTCCTCTGAGAAAAGCCTCCAGAGCAGTGTTTTGCTCTTCTTTCAGTGAAGAAATACTCTGTAATTCCGATAAAACTTGCTCGATAGCCACGCTAACGCTAGTTTCATCGGCTGAAGCCGCCATGTTCTTTAGACTGAACTGTCGCGCTTCTCGTTGCGTCACACCTCAACCCGCCTCAAAGCCAACGCTGATTGGACGTTCGTTTGGTGAACGGCTCAAAATTTTTTTCAACGGAAAGTAGCCTGACTGATTAGCGAGTGAAATCTTGAAAGCTCGCGAGATCAGGATGGTCTCACGAGGCTAGCACTTTGCTGCTTCTCTAGGCGTGGAGACCTTCTGCGAAGGAGGGGGCACTGATGCATGCGCACGATTCAAAAATACACAAACAGCCGACGCATATATTTTCTATCACTGAATCTTCTTTCCTGCATTTAATGGTTTTATTTTGTTTGACATTTTGTTAACTCTGCTTTTTTAAAGTGATATATAAATAACTTTTACTTCACTTGCAATGTGAACATAAAATCTAAACCTATGCGTCAAGATACAGTGAAGTGTGAGGGTGTAACATGACAAAACATACGTTGTCATAAAGTGTATGTAAATAAAAGAAAGAATAAATAATTCACCTAACAAAAGTATGATGCAAGCCAAGATGGCGATGAGAGCCCCCATGCTAAGACCGATGGGAAGGACATAGGCTTCCACGTTACAGGACTGGACAATTCCATCTCTGCTGCACCCACAGACCCGGATGGTTAAGGTGTTGGTACTGCTCATGGGTGGGTTACCGTTGTCTGTCACAATGATTGGCAGGAAGTACATCTCTTGCTTCTGTCGCCGAAAGGTATCATGCTTGGCGAGAACACTGATTGAATTGTCTGTCAAAGAGAGAAAGAGAGAGAGTGTGAATTTAGAAATTAATTTTCAGAAGGGTGTGTGAAAAGCCCATTATTATTTATGGTGACAGACTAAAATCCTGTTATCAAATTGTGTGAAAATCAGGCGTAAATTAATCAGTCGTCGCCAGGCTTTTAAGCGTTCTCACATCTCAATGCTACAGACGACTTACTTTCTTTCTTCTTGATTCTCATTTGGGGAATTACCTGGAATTTAGACAAACCAAAGGAAGGTGGCTCCAAGTTTGCTCTTACTTCTCTTTAAAAACTCTAGAAATGAAGGGACCACGGCAGGCGACACTGGCACATGTCGACCCAGAAAGGTGCCAGCTGCTCTTTGATGACACTTCTGTGAAGCTGTCTGCTCATTAGCTGGCACTTCTTACCCGGCTCACATTATCAAACACTTTCCTTCCCACAAGAATCTACTTCTGGTGATCTTATTGAAAACCTACAAGATGTCTGATAGTCTAACCTTTGGCTCATTGCTTTAGGGTGTGTTAGGGAAGGAGGATGGAAATCAGAGGGTCTTATTATAGAGAGAAAAAAGAGCCTCGTTGGGGCTTCTTCATTGACAAAAAGAACTTAATCAAAAGATGGAACGCTTCATGATAGAATCACTTGCTTCGCACAATCTGTAATTGATGTGAACATATGCTCAGATTTATTTTCTTACAAGTGCTGCCACTAAGTGGTGCGCTCTGCTTTGTGAGCACCAGCATGTCCTACTTCATTTGAATTTTTTAGCAATCCACACAGAGCAGGCAAGTACAAACTCTATTCTAGTAAACTATCAGGGTACGTGCTGGTATGCAGGTCACTCCAGCTTTCTTTTTTAAACACCGTTTGTAAAAATAGAATAATAAAAAAAATCTCTTGTCTGTCAGCCCAACCAGAGAGAGTCAGCAGCTCAAAGAACAAGGCAGCTGTGTAGGTTACCTTCAAAGACACTGAACTCACCGCACTTACAAGAATGCAGCTTTACTCCTCTTTCACATAAAAGGCCGTAATAACGGTGTTGTTTCCACCAAAATATTAGGTTCAAAGGCACACAGAGTACATTTTAATGCTGTCACAAAGTTAAGAGCACAGGTTTGTTTAAATTAGGATTTTAGATATAAAAAACTCATCATGTTTGAGGCTACAGATGACAACACTGACAGAAAAGTGTCACTAGGTAAAAATATCTACATTACATCGTGCAAAGATGCTAAAAGGCCATAGTTTTAATGCAATAAAATATAAAAAGAAAGGAGAGTGAGAATAGATTTCTTTGTACATTTAACTTTATATCTCAATCAAGTCTTTACCTGCTAAAAAACTTTTTTTTACATCTAACCTTTTTATTTTCTTAAAAGTTGATAAGTTGTGCTTTTGTCCCAGTTAATGTACATGTGGCTGATTCATACAAAGAAAATAAAACATTAATTGAAAATCTGGATGCTACTTAGATTAAAACAATACTTATTCTATATATCTAGACATGAAACCTTATTTTAAATAAAAACATAGCAAATAATTAACATGAATGTATCGTCCGGTAGGTTACTGAAGCAAACCCCCCTAAATAACCAGCCAAGATGGCCCATGTAAACATCTTCTGTTTGCTATCACATTTTTAACACTCTTTTATTAATTTACACTTGGCCTACTGAAGTAAATGTATATTTTTGAGGATCATTACTTAACTGGCCATTTTGTAACGAAGACTTTAAGTTTTATTTCAATTAAAGTGGAGATCTAAAGATTTTACTTCTATTGCTTTGCTAAAAGCTGAGACATTCTGAGACAGAAATTAAAATATGACCAGATTTTATCCCAAAGGGATTAATTCATGTAAAAATAGCATTTAAACAAGAGAAGAAAAAGAATGGCACCCTGTCCGTCCAGGTCCACACTCCTTAATGATCAGTGGTTATTATTCATCACATTGTTTACTACATTTTTTTTAAATAATGACTTGTTAAGAGCAACCTGTCCTATAGACAGTATGAGATTGGCACAAGCACCCCTCGTGACCCCATTTGGGATAAGCGTGACAGAAAATGGATGGACGACTCTTTCAGAACAGAAATGTTAATTGCTTTTGTTCCTTGATAGAGGTGAGAAAGCTACGTATACTGATACATCCATCCATTTTCTTACACGCTTGTCCCGAGTGGGATCACGAGGGGTGCTTGTGCCTATCTCCAGCAGTCAATGGGCGAGAGGCAGGGTACACCCTGGACAGGTCGCCAGTCCATCGCAGGGCAGACAGGACAAACAACCATTCACGCACACACTCACACCTAAGGGCAATTTAGAGAAACCAATTAACCTAACAGTCATGTTTTTGGACTATAGGAGGAAGCTGGAGTACCCGGAGAAAACCCACGCATGCTCAGGGAGAGCATGCAAAATCCATGCAGAAAGACCCCAGGCCGGGAATCGAACTCAGAACCTTCTTGCTACAATATCGGATAAACCCAAGTTACAGCTAAACCATACTGCATGATTGGTGGAAAAGTTTAATTTAATTTAATTTGCTTCTAAGTTATTTCGACACATTGCACTTTTGTGTTTTTTTTCCTCTTGTGCTTTCTATGTTTTAAACATATTCTACCTTCATTGTTGTTACCCAATTGAATTAAAGGGGAACAACAGAAAATAGTTTCTTGGTTTCTTAATGTAGAAAAATACTCAGTATTTTTACTTTCCCAGTTACTGTGTACAATTGGTACAGTCTTTCACTTTTACCACAATAGCATTTTAGTTTTACTATATCATGTTTTTGAATACCTTATGTATCTTTGTCAGAGATTAAATACAGTATACTGTGAGACCTTTTAGGTCATCTCTTGGTTAGCTCATATGTTTTGATCAAACATTCTTAGATAAAATGTCACGGTGTTACTATTAGCTGTCATAATGCCAGCACAGTGAAAGGGCAACTGTTTTATATGTGGTAGTTATATGTTAGAAATCTCCTATATGCCTTTCAGGAAAGCAATGGTGGCTACAGAAATGTTCCATAGGGGGGCCAGATGGGGCCACTAAAAATGTTGGGGTGGTCACTAAAACTAAAAGCCATAATTTGAGGGTTTAAATCTGCTATTGCTCTAAACCTGCCTGTAGAAATGATGAAGACTTCACTAAACACCTACACTGCAAAAACAATCCAGAAATAAGTAAAAAATGGCTTAAATTAAGTATATTTAGCCTTAATTTGAGCAGGTAAATAAGATGATTTGCCAATGGAATGAGTATTTTTACTCCTAAAATATAATAGTTAGATAATATTTACTTGAAATAAGACGATAAAATAGTTTTTTCTTATTTTAAAAGGAAATTGTCTTGTTCCATTGGCAAAGTGTCTTACTTACCTCCTCAAATCAAGGAAAAACACACTTATTTTAAGAAAAAATAACTTATTGAGATTTCTATTTTTTGCAGTGTACTCATATCTTGGTTTATTGTGTGATTTTTAATGTTACGTCGCTGGCTGTGCATAATGGGATGAAATGCTAAACTGATGCTACTACAATTTACATCAGTGGGTGGGGTGGCCAGGGCTTTTAACGGGATGGCCTTGGCCACCCCTTTGTGGCGCCACTGCAGGAAAGCACTAGAATTTTCTATTTTTTGTGTCGCTGTACAAAACTCAAATCGCAACACAGGATAATAAGTATGATGTATAAGATGAAAGTATCTTTCCCCATTTTGCATTAAAAAAACAAAAGATTGTGCTCTCAATGGGTTTTTAGTTCTATATGGGGTAAAGTGCTAACAAGAAATAAACGTGAAGTACTAAAAAAATAGTTTATACCTGAAACTTTGACTATTAATCTGACAATAACACTCAACTTTCCCAATCAGAACTCTGACTTCAGTAGTAATGTTTTTCTACCCATCCCTGGTGTGCTCTTTCTACAGTTCAATAAAAAGAAATGGCAACTCTAAAATCACAGGTACCATAATGGCAGCTGAACAGAGCCAGAGTATCGTTTATTGGCAAAACTGCTCTTTACACATGGCCGTGTTAGTCTGTGAATACATAATCACTGTGTATTGAAATTTCCAGGAATAAATCTGAAACCTCCAGTAACCGCTTATTTTTTCTTATGAATTAGTATCTTTTGCATCCTTGGCTGTTTCAGGACCTTAGCCATTTTCCCGATGGCTGGCAACCCTTAACCTCTTCACTGTGTAAACCCTACAATTAGATTCATCATTGCAAACAAAAGCCACGTACAGAGGCTGACAGAGACCCTGATGCTCTTCACTCAAGTGTCTCCCACAGCTGCCTTTTCAGATAGAAATAGCCACTGAAGTGCAGGGGGGATATGGTGCAACGGGCTGCTTTTCTCTGTTTTGAATTAACAAAATTATATAGAAGTGGCAGGTGTAGTGCTGTGTGTTGGGGCATTTTATAGAGCCAAAGAAGAACACAACACATTTACTGTGGTTTTGGAAAAGTCAGACAAAATGAAGGCGCTTTGTTGTTGGGATTAATGCAGGGCTGTTCTTTCGGTGTCGAGAAATTGTTTTCAGAATGAAATAGTTTCTTATCTCAGTAAATTAGATCTAATAGATCAACACAAAGAAGTGTCTAATTATGAAATAGAAGGAAATGAAATGGTTTTAATTTTCTTTTAAAAAAAAAAAGTCTGAAAAATGTATAGTGTGTTTTCTTTGTAATTTGGGATGTGATTCTACACATGAAGTAGACTCCAATTCCTACCCAAGATCTCAGGATGGAAATCGTTACTTATTGATAATTGCAAGCTATAGCAAGCTCTGTCAGATCAGATGAGTCAGATCTGGGCTTTGACTGGTCCATATATGCTCATTGTCTTCATTGTCCTAGTTTTTATTCCTATTTTGCCCAGTATTTAGGTTCCATTCAACTTGAGATCAACTGACCCGCTTTAAATGTTCTTGTCCTTTCTGTTTTTTGCTTTATTTTAGGTAAACTCTTGAACGTTGTGACTAGATTAGGGTTGCCAAAAACAATCAATGGTATTTGATTGACACCAAATACTGTTATTAGTCAAAAATACTCATTTGTTTCAAATCAATATATTCAGGCAAAAATACCAAATTTGTTGCAATGTTAGCTGCAATCATATAAAGCCGGACATGATTGCAAAAAAATAAAAATAAAATAAAATAAAAAAGGGCTAATCTATGGAAGAGGATTAGGGCCACTGAAAAAAAAAAAAGTTAACACATTTTTTATATTTCATTTCAGTATAGTATGGGAAAAAAGAATTCTGACTTTAATCTCAGAATTCTGACTTTTTTCTCAGAATTCTGACTTTTTTCCCATGTTCAACTGAAATAAAATTTAAAAATCAGTTAACTTTTTCTTTTCCAGTGGCCCTAATCCTCTTCCGTACTAATCCTCTTTATCAGCAAAAAAATAAATAAAAGTGCAGTCCTGAGGAACTTTCCCTAATGCAGACATACAAGAAAATAATAATGACACTGTTTTTTTGGAGTTATGTAAAAAAGTTCGTATAGCTGATGCATCTGCAAAAGTGAGGTTGCAATTTGGACGATAAGCGAACGCTAGCTGTTATTAGCTTGATAGACATGGACAGCGCAATGATGAGGATCTCTCCATCAGCTCTCCTTAACAGATGCACGTCCCAGAATCACAGTTCTGAACCATGCAACACTTTTTTTCTGCTGTGTTAAAAATCAATGAAGGAATATTTATTTCAGCTGATGCTTAACTCTGATGATAAAGAGGGAAAAATAAATAAACAAACACTGATGCATCTCTTTCCTTTACTCCCCTTTTTAGTTGTTAAGCTTTGGAGGCAAATGGAAGAATATAGTGAAACATTTAACATAGTATAATATTAAAAATAAAGGTATTTCTAAATCAAAGGTACTTATTTCCATTCAATATATTAATGATTATACTGTTAGTTATTTGGTGTACTGTTTAATTAAACAGGGAACTAACAAATGTATAATAAGTTAACTAACTATAAATAATAAATTATATATTTCTGTTGAGCAATTCTATGGAGGAGCAAAGCTGACAGAATTATAAAACTATATAAATGCACCAATTTACTTATATGCACAAATTCATTGAAATAAATGGTAAAACATTTTTTGCAATGTTAGGTCTTTGTTTAAATATCACATGTATTTCATTTTTCACACTTCATAACATAGCTGATCTTCATATTCTTTAGATATTTATGCATTTTAAACCCCTAAAATGAACCTTTTACTGATTCAAGTATTGAGCAATTTCTGCTTAAAATTTTATTTCTGTCAGTTTTCATCCTCCATTGTTTAGAAGAGAAAGTGACACTCTCTTCCATCCAACGAAAAAGGAAAGCAGTCCATGCTAAGGAAACAAAGTGACGCCGCATGTGCTTGGCTGTAGCTCTTTAAATCCCTTTTTTCAGACAAATGTATACCGTCAAATAAAACTATTTAAAAGGGGAGCTTCCCTTTTGAAATTAATTACATGTTTTTTGTCAG
>NW_015151200.1:67008-73560 GCF_000732505.1 Cyprinodon variegatus
ATGCAGACTCACTATTTAAGGGCTGGACGGGCCACTCCCCCTACTCACTACTTGGATTGGGATGGCCCTTATGTGGCGGACCCTCCGCGGGAACGTGCAAATGAACGGTTAGTGCTTAGGGTTAGTGCCTGATATTGGGCCTCATGCTGCAAACTAGTTGCAGAGAACTGAGGACAAAGACCAAAGAGGCCGCCTGTAGGAAATCTGACGTTATTTAGGAATCTTGCTGCCGTCGCTGTGATTAAAGTGGGATGTTATTTGTGACCTTTTGGAGCCCTTTGGATTTTCATCTGGACTTTGAAAATGGCTGCATTGATGTAAATAGTATTCTTGGGATAATATTCTATGTGCATTTATGTGACTTACAGGGGAACATTTTTTGCACAAGCTGGGAAAGGTCTATGAAATTTATGTTTAAATATTTGGGTTATATCTTGCCTGTACTTGTCCTAAATAAGAGAATAGGGATTATATTTGTGATATTATAAATAATTATTTTTTTTGCTACTAATCCAAATTAACTGTGCCTTGTAATAATGCCACAACAGTAGTTGACTAGAAAGAGTTTTTTTCCTGGTATTGGAATAAAGTTTTTTTTTTTTATAAAACAAGAAGATATTAGCTTTCAAAAACAACCAGGTCACCTTCATGTTTTGTCCACATTTGGCTGATCGACAGAAACCAATCTCAGATGTTTATTGTTTTTTTTTATATAACTGCACATGACAAGAAAATATAAATTTATGTCAATTTACTCTATTCCTACTTATGTTAGAAAAAAACATGCTTTCTCCAGAGGCTATCTTTTTTTTCCAGTGATTACCCTGATGCCATGTTCCTGCCTACTTAAGTACCTGTTTCAAAGTAAAAGGTTTTTGTTTCAGCAGAAAGCCACTGAGTCCACTCTATGACCTGATTTCTATGTACTTGCCTCCATCTGAGAGAGGTTGCTGTAAGTTAGCCTGCAGCTCCTGCAACCAAACAGAAGGCTAGTACCATATGAAGAGTTTTTTTTTTTTTTTGCCCCAAGCTGAAACATTACACAACGTCATTTGGAACACAGCCTGTTCTGAGCCAGGAGTGGGAAAAGAGGCCGAAATCTAGGATTGGCATAAAGACAAAAGAAACGGGGAGAAAAAAAAAAAAAAACAATCAGAGAATTTAGCAAATAAGTGTTGTACCATCTGTTGTGAAACAGCTCCTAGGATGTCACCCTACATTGAGCCGCAAGACCATTTGGATCCCACTCATTTAGTTTGCCTCAAAATGCACTGGGGAGTGAAAAAGAAGCTGGTGTCCAAACAATTTCACATCTGCTAATTGTGAGCTACACTGATCCACCAGATTTCCACTCCAGTATGGTTAATGCGCTACAGGGTAGAGACAAGACTCAGAGATGCATTAGAACAATTCAAAGGTACTTCACTCATTCTGCCACAAAAACAGCTTATTTAAAGAGTTTTATTTGGCTTCTCACCTTGGTTGTTTTTAATGGTGAAATTAGGGTTGTTGAGCATCTCCGGCACCAGACGATAGTCAAAGTAGTGGCCCTGGATTGGGTCGTCTTTGTCTACAGCGCTGACAGTCTGAATCACCTGTGTTGAATACAGACAAGAGGAAACAGCAGATAGAGCAAAGCCATTAGAGAGCACAGCCTACTCAGTCTGTATTTTTCATTTCAGAACACTTCTTTATTATGGTGGTTAAGGCAAACCTGATGAAATATGCACAGAAAGTTAGATATTTACTTTTACTGTAAAATTAAAGCCAAAAAAAAAAGACAACTCTCACTAAATCTCCCCAGAATGCGTCAGTTTGGTCTGTTATGATCATTTTTTTTTGCAAAATATTGAGAGCAGAGGAGTCAAAAGTACTCGCATACTTTACATAAGTGAAAATAAAGAGTAAAAAAAAAGAGAAAGTAAAAGTATTGATTAAACTTCTTTGCTTCAGTAAAAAAAAAAAAAAAAATCAGGTTCTAAATTGTACTTGAATACAAAAGTAAAAGAGTTTTGTAAGGTTATAGATAATAATATAATATATAATTATATAATATATATAATTATAGAAACTAATAAATATTACATTATAAAAACAGTTCTATATACAAAAATAAAGTTTTCCTCTTTTGCTCTCTATATTGGTAGAGAAAACATAAATAATAAAGAATAAATTCCAATTTCAGACAGAATAGTACAGAATGAACTGAACAGTTGAGTAATTTTAAAGCTCTAGTATTCGCAGCATTAAAGTTACCAACACCATTACAATTGAAATAGAACTTAAAAAATGATCAATATGCATATTTAAAATCTAATCTTGTGTGAGTCTCCTCTTGATTTTCTATCTATGTAGATAGAATATGTATAGAAGTAATGGCTAGTTTAGAAAAAGTTAGGGGTAAAAAGTTTTGATATTTTGTATAAATAAAGGAAGTGAAAGTCAAAAAGCTTGTGGAACAATAAATATTCAAAGAAACGATTTAAAAAAAGTAACTAAGTATTTATACTTGGTTACTTGACTGCTCTAATTGAGGAAGCAAGTTTGCAAACGCACGCAGGGGCAGAGACGTACATATTTGAAGACGAGTCAGGTGTCGGATGCAGGAGAACCCAATCCCCCCTGAGAATCATTGGTCATGTTTGATTTAAATCAGTGTTTAAAAGAGAATTTTACCCAAAATGTTGTGAATGTCTGTCAACTTTTGAATATAAACAGCAAAAAAAAAGTTTCCCAGAAAAATGTTTTATCGTGTTTTAAAAAATATATATATAAATCTTTTAATAATATTGTAACGATCTTGTCTTTTTCTCTAAGTTTTCAGTTTCAAGTTTAGCCAGGTTTTTCCTTGTTTTCTAGCTTTATTGGTGTCTAGATTCATTTAAGTTGCTTAGGTTTTTCTGTCTGTCCTCTGCTGCCCCCTTGTGTTCTTTTCCCTCTGCTTCCTCATCAGCTCTAGTCACACCTGCTCCTTATCAGCTTGTTAGTCCTACCTTTGTTCAGGCAGCCATAAATACACTCCCTCTGCAGTCCCTCTTTGCTGGTTCCTCGTCTTATTTCATCCTACCCTGGCTCCTCATGACCTCATGACCATTCTTATGTTGTTTTTTTGGGATTTCTGTTTTGATTTACAGTTTTAAGTTGGATTTTTGGATTCCTGTTTTTCCTGCCTGATTTTCCATTAAACCTCCAAAGGACTCACCCCTGCCTGTCAGCTTCTGCATTTGGGTCCTCATAAAAACCTTAAAACCAAAATCCTGACAGATATAAAGTCTTCCCTGTAAGATTTTAGTCTGATTTAATGACACATTGAGGAAAACAGGTAAGTTTCTCAATGGTGTACAATATATCAAAATAATGGTTTCAGCTGTAGACTTGAAACTCAAGATTTTATGATGTCACCTTTTCAAACATCACAATATCGGTTACCACACAAAAATCTATCTGGCTCAGTCCCATTTAGTCTGATTCAGCATAAGCTCCATTGTTTGATTGGATTAATAAACGCTGACTTAAAAACTGGAACTAAGCATTCAAGAACTGAGAAACAACTAATATAAAAAATTTAGGGACATATGCATTCAAAAGAAAATTACAGTTCTGCCATCACCCTCTAAACCAGGGCTCTTCAACGTTTTCCAGGCTAAGGACCCCCAAACTGATGGCGAGATGGGGCGGGGACCCCCTATTTTTATATATTGTATGAAATTGTGTTATATTAAACTGGTTCTATAGTCACTCTATTACAGATGGAGTAATTTAATGGAACTAATTTTGCCCTGGGATTATTAAAGTATTTCTGATTCCTGGTTGATGGGACAGGTGTTGTGAATGAAACGGTGCCCAGCTTGAAAGAGCTCCTGTGTGTCGCTGAATGTGTTCATTGATGACTGAAAGACATCTTCTACCTCCATTTATCTGTTTACTACAGTGTGTTGAGTTCATGTTAATGTGGATTTGAAGATATTTTAATTAGTGGAAAAAATTGCAGGGGGAATATAAAAAAAAAGGTTTAGGTTACAGCTATCCTATACCTGTTTGACCTCTTTTCTGTGGTTCATTTGTCATTTATGTTGAAGACTATCTCAAAAATATGTCAAGTTTCTAGATATTTTATGCATCAAATCTTGATATTCTTTCTCTGACTTTTTGAAGAACTAAAAAAAATCTAGAGTCTATGTTTCTGTTCTTACTATTAAACTTATTGGAACAGCAATAACAAAACATTTTTTATATAATCTTCTAATTTCCACTCTTTTGTCAGATATTTGACTCATTTTTACTCAGAAACGCAGATCTGCATTGATGACTGAAAGACATCTTCTGCCTTCATTTATCTGTTTAGTACAGTGTGTTGAATTCATGTTAATGTGGATTTAAAGACATCTCAATTAGTGGAAAATATTGCAGGGGGGAATATAAGTCTAATAAACCAAAATTTCGCGACCCCCATGCAGTACCTCTGCGGACCCCCTAGGGGTCACGGACCCCCTGTTGAAGACCTCTGCTCTAAACATTCAATAATGTTGTAAATGAGCCAAAATACATGCACCCAAGTACCATAGAATGTATCCAATGACTGAAATGTTGTTCAAATGAGCTAATAACTGATTAAAATTAAGATTTCCTCACCTCGAAATGTTACATGCATGAAACTGAAAGCGACTTACTGAATAATATTTCTAAAAATAATAATCTTACATCTTGTCACCACTGAAAAGGGGGCAAGGTTTTGTTCCAAGAGGTCCAATTTATCCATAGATGAAGCGAAGAAAATAAAACTAGACAGAGAAATGAAGACTAAAGTAATATTAGAGAACATTAAATTTCACACCCATAATACAAAAACACTATTCAGATCAAACGTGACTCACATACTTTAGACGACAGGGCTTGATGCTCCATAAAATCACCTTTATTATCCCTAAAAATAAAAATTTTTTAAAACACTGGCCAACAAAAAAAGGGAGAAACCGTGATTAGCTTTTTGTTTTCCCCCAAAACATTTGACTCCTTGTTAATCCAGTGTTGTCTACATTTTCTCGTGACCTGTATGTATCCTCACACCTCCGCTATTTATTCCTGAAGTATCTTATCTGAGAGGTCCTTTCTAGCTACCACTTTCAGGCTCCTGCATCTATTAATCTGTCATCATGGGTCCTACCAGGTTGTACGTCCTGATGATTGATTGGAAATTTAAATTCAGGACCTGCAGGACAGTTTTTCTTTTTCTCTGCTTCCTTTTTTTCTCCCCCTTTGAATAAAGCTCCCTATTGTACGTACACAGTTCCACTGAATGAGGGCGATTGATGAGAAGGAGAATACTAAGTACTTGTCCAGGATTTTTGGCTAGGGAAAGCATTGTGCCATCTGGAGGTAGACATGAAAGACAGTTTTGAATTATGATCCCCTCCGATCAATCCTGACTGCGCTCATTTTCCCTTCGCTTCGTGCGCACTGTGTCGAGGGAGGCCTGTTTTAGAGAAAAAGGTCTGTACTCCCACCTCTGTGGTTTCCCAGCGAAATAAATAGGCTATAATTCATTGTGGCCAATCATTACAGGGGAGGAGAGGGAGAAAGAGAAGAAGGACAGAGAGTAAGAAAGTGATAGATTGCTGCTTTGATGAATGAGTCATTTCTTTCCTTACCTGTCCAGGTTTTCCATTTTCGCACAGAAAGGCCTCGTATTCGGTGGCAAACTCAGGGGCATTGTCGTTAATGTCCATTACTCTGATGGCCACAATTGCTCTTGATATCTGACTGTGGTTTCCTATTATAGTTCAACAGACAGATGAATGGATAGAGAGAGATAGTATAGAAGAGGAGTAAAAGAAAAGTAGTAATGAATAAGCAGGAAACGGCAAAGAGGCTAAAAACAATGTTCTACATAAAATCAGGTAGATTTTTGCTTTATTTGCCATCTTTGTTTCTTCTTTTTCCAGTTTATGAAAGTACAAATGACAAGACATTTATCTCTATTTTAGCAAATACCAACAACGCCCAGAGCATGAACGCAACAGAACTGAGTGAAAGTGATTTGAAAATGGTTTCGAGAATCCCCTGTACACTGTAATGTTTAAAACATGAGGGTTAAAATCATGCATATTAATGAACCATTTGTAACTGAAGTTGAAGAAGAAAAAAAAACAAGAAAAGGCCATTTAATCAGATGAGACTTCTAGAGGAAATATTCATCACTGATAACTGACAGTCGCTTTCAAGAGGCCCTGTGAATTTATTTATTCATCACTGGTGCAATTGGCAACTTTTCAAGCCGTTAATTATTCGTTTAACCCCAAGAAAGCTTCTCCACTGTAGCCAATAAAACTTTTCTCCCTTGTCATTGTTTCAGAGTTTTTTTTGGGGGGTTATTTATTTATTTTTTTCATTTTAACCTCTCTGTGTGTTTAGCAATGATAGATTTAGAAAAGGTGGCATTTTTTTTGCGAAATCTCTGAGTTTATGAACGACTTTAGTGGAGAATAAAGTTCATACTAAAGTCAGGGCTAATCGGCAGTTGAAAAAGGGCCAACACTGCAAAAACCATTGAGA
>NW_015151200.1:73864-77780 GCF_000732505.1 Cyprinodon variegatus
CTGAAATTAAAAAAATAATAATAATTACTCAAAAAGTCTGTATAAAATATATAATGAATGCTGTTCTTTGTAGTCCTTAAACAGAAATTGAATCAGTCCAAAACTTTATGAAAACCTGTAACCAGAAATTGGGTACAAATCTTCAATCTATCTCCAATCCATCTTTTATTTAGAGATTATATCACAAATGTGATGTTCAGTAACCTGAAATAACAACCCTGATTTGTAGTTAATGTGATACAAAATGAAACTTGCAATGAGCCTATAAATGTTTTAAATTTGACACCTACCTGCAGACATAAAATACTCCTTTGCAGTATATTCTACCACCATGCAACAACGCCGACTCTAGTGTCATCCTGCTGTGGCTATTGCATCATTTCATACTAACAGACAACTTCTCATAATCACAACAGATAGCATTACCAACACTAGACAGAGTTTGATAGCTGCACAGCATTGGGAGAGTACAAATGTCACAGCAGGCATATAGGAGCATCTATATGGAAGATTATTGTCACGCAAGACAGATCACACCAAGGAGGGACTATCGCATCAGCAAGTGTTACAGAACCTCATGACATCTCTGCCTGATATTCAGACACAGGTATAGGTACCCCAAAGGAATTCATCAAATGGAAACAGTTTGGTAGGCATGCAGACCACCTATGGGTATGTAAATGAATTAGTTTGCAAGGACTCAGCAGATCTACAGCATAACTGGCAACACATACAGTAACTGATGACATCTTTTATTTTCTGTCCAAGAAGACAAATTGGGTTTCTTTTTTAATCAAGTCTATAAATTTGGAACAGCAGTAATGCTCAACATAAAACAATAAGTGTCATAAGAGGGATATATAAGAGTATATATACCTATATTTTAAGAACTGACACAGGCAGAAAATAAACAGTAAAGTTGACATCACCCAGAAATCTAACTTTTCAAGTTCAAAACGTGTGTTGGCATTGCACTGCAGTTAAAGCCAGCCAGTGTAGAGTGATATAGTGTCTTATTTTTTTGTTTTTTGCCTGAGCTTTTTGTTAAAACCAGAAAATGGCCCATAAAGCTGCATTCTCCTTACCTTCCAATAAATATGAATTGGTGCAATATTTGTGAGTTAAAGGTGCCACTTGAGCTAATTGGGAGAATGTCCCTCCCTTTGCAAATTTCCACATGGGGCTTTCCAGATGCATAACTGTATTTTAAATGTAATTCTACATAGTATCCATCTGACTTTTTTGAGGTTAGCATCTCCATAGAGCACAATTTTGGTTCTCCTTCTTCATTAAAGTCATTTGTGGAAAGGTGCTAAGATTAGCCTGCCTTGTTTTCCCCGCACCTGCATCTCATCACCTGATCTCATTATCATCTCATCTATATATATCATCTATGAGTCTTCACGTTGCGTCACCAGTAAATGTTGCTGGTTGTGTCATTTTTTACCTACAGTGCAAGAGATCAGGAAACATTGGTAAATGAACCATGTCAAACTATGCTAATGTTGCTAACACTATAACCAAACGAATGTGCATTTTTACAGTACAAGTTAAATTCTCATGCATAACCTCACGAGATAAAAAGGGTTATGAAAAGCTATAATGATTTTTTTTTTTTCTTAAAATGATGAAAATTAAAAACAGTTTCTCAAAGGTTGGAAATGTGAAATACCAGGTTACAGCTATGCTATGTTTGAAAAACATTCTAGAAACATCTTTTCCACATCTATGTTTACTTTAGCTCTTATTGGTCACAAGAAGGCTAAT
The DNA here is from genome assembly GCF_000732505.1 of Cyprinodon variegatus. NCBI lineage: Eukaryota > Metazoa > Chordata > Actinopteri > Cyprinodontiformes > Cyprinodontidae > Cyprinodon > Cyprinodon variegatus. The sequence continues at coordinate 75,632 of NW_015151200.1, forward strand.
TAAAAAAGTACAAATCAATCAAGGGATGAAAATAAGCAGGTTGGTTAGTATCAACGTTCACCAGGAGGTAAAGGTTAAAAAGTATTTTTCATTTTTACATTTTCTAGTGTAGTGTTTTTTATAGTTAACTCCTGATAACTGAATAGCAGAAGAAGATCTGCCACAATCAGCTTTCTTAGAAATATTTTAGCAAAAAAAACACACAATTTATCTCAATAAATGGCACTAACTTATCTTAGACACAATTTCAGCATTCAGTTAGCAAACTTTCAGCCTCCTGTCTGATAAGCAGCTGAGTGCCATTAATTCTAACGGCTGTTTTTCTATAATTACAAAAAATGATGATCATTTTGGTCTATAAAACGTCAATTGATTATCAATAAAGAAAGTTACAGCCTAACTTTATTATCGTAATAATAAATCTTTTCTGTTACTTCAGCAGAAGCAGTAATATTGCAGGTTTTGCTATTTTAAGTAAAAAAAATAAAATGTGTTAAACCTGTTTTAAGGGAAATTTTAATGTTAAAATATCAGTGAAATTGTGCAGGAGAGTGATTAGGTCCTTAGGTGTAAAAGTCAGGTTCTTTTGTTGTAACCTGAACATTTTACCACAATGGGGCCAAAAATCAATAAACTGTTGGTAGAAGGAATTGTGAGATTAGTCTGTTTTATCTTGTTGTTCTGTCTTTTAACAAACAAATTCAAGCAACGCAGTGAGCAGGAGCTATTGAAACATACGCGCTATTGCCTGTCTGGAAGGGAAGTTGAAAAAGAGGTAAACAGTGAGGTGAGAGGGAATTGACAGCCAGAAAGACAGTGATAGATGGATTAGAGCAAAGAGAGGGGAGGGGGGCAATTCCTCCTTGCACAAGTGATTTCCTCCCCCCCCCCAAAGCAGACAGGGAATAGAATCTGATTAGTAAGATGTCAACTGGTGCGAGGCAGCAGAACGAGCCTCGGTTTGGGTGGCAAATGGCACCGGGATAGAACCGGGAAACACATCTCTTCCTTTTCACGCCAGAGAAGACACCGCCTTCTACTCTTTGAGCGTGAAGAATAGCAGAACCACAGGATTCATTTTGGCAAATTCCTATTAGGTGCTTTTAGAGATGCCACTATCTCAAGCCACAGTTACTTTGCCAGGAGGCATAAAGACATGCCTGCAGTGCACGGGTTTACGGCATGACAAGGCAACAGGCTTATCGAATGAAACACATTCAGCTCCTCGGAAAGCCTACGTCGATTGCGGGATTTGTCTTTACTCCATGGCCAAAACATTGTGACAGTGTTTGGGCTTTGATTTATTCCAACAATTAACGAGTGTTTCCTTTGATTAAAGAAAGAACGACACAGACAGAGAACAGGACCAGAACAGAAAGCAGGGAGAGATACAGCAGAAGCACACAGAAAAGTTACAAGCTGAGTCAATTTCTATTCCAATAGCTTAAAGGGGTACATTAAGCTTTATCACATCATACAGCCCCCCTGAAACAATCTGTATGCAAATAAAGCCTTGCATATGGTTGAAGCTGTTTGTAGCTCTGCCGGCAAGATTTTCTACGTAGTCAGTGACTTTTGTGCTTCGCAGATGTTCTTTAATCTGTAATGGATGCTGGCGTTTGGAGCAATCCACTCTGGAGCATGTCTTTAAAACAGTCTATTTGATATGTCTTAATGTTATTGCACTTCCACAAATTGAGCACTGGGCCGTTTAATTCAATCAAAACTCAGCAAATTAACGCATTTAATGCCTCTGCGGAGTAAAGGCTAATTGTTTGTGCCGTGCTCTCAGAGTGTTTAAACTGTTTAACAGAAGATTTCCAGCAGTAGGTCAGCGATTCCTTTAACTGAGACGCCTCGCAAAGTTACTCTGCTGAAAAAAGAGACACAGAAGTCCTGTTGACGAGTATCTAATCGCTGAGAACGACGTTTGTCATTGGGGACATAATTACCATAAGATGAACAAGAAGCTAATGTAGCTTTCTTTCTTTTTTTCTCCTTTTTTTTTTAACCAAATAATTAATGAAACATAAAGTAGTGTAATTATTTAAACTATGCACACAAGTGGTTTCTAAGTGAGATGCGGACGACCAAAACTTGTTGGTCACTTATTGGTTACAGTACTGGTACTATAAGCTCTTCTTTTCTT
>NW_015151200.1:79735-90477 GCF_000732505.1 Cyprinodon variegatus
CCACTTTTACACACCTTTTCTGTTTGAGGTACTTCAAATACGAGTCTGTTCAAACAGCTGACTTAAATCTGACCTACATATTAACTGAAACGAAACTATTCCTCATTAGAATTAAACATGCCTTCAAAAAACACTTTCATTCAGACTGTTTTCATCTATTCAGTAGATTTTCCAAAACAATTAGAAGTACACAGGACTCCTTTGACAGCTACATAGAAGGCCTGAAATAGAATCAACCCTGCCTGACTTTCCCCCTCCCCTACTTACTGACTTCTGTTGCGGTTACTGTGATGTTGTGCCACATGTCTGTCTCCCGGTCCAGTGGTTTGGCCAGCGTGATCTTCCCATCGTCCACGTTGATGTTGAACTGCCTCTCCAGATCTGTGTGCCGATCAATGAAGTACCTGGCAAGACAAACAAACATCAGAAATTCGAGCCGAATTGCTAGAGCAAGCAGCTCCACTGAAGCGTCTTCTGAGGTCCTCTGGGTGCCGTGGCAAACAGAGCCCCTATTCATCAAACGAAACCTGTAGATCAATGCGCATTTAAACGCTTACAAATCAATAATTATCATCAGAGGAATAATTACAGCCTTCACATGAGCAGCACACCAGCCTAATAACGTCTCTGAGCCCTCCATTTCAAATCTCTCATACAGACAAACAGAGCTAAGCCACCATTAGCACATGTGAGTTTATGTCAAGGTGAGAGATGTGCTGCTGTTAACCCTGTTTGGCATTTCCCAACACTCAATGGCTCCCACAGGCTTAGCATTAATAAGTTAGGATCGCTAAGTGTCACATACAACACAACAGGATGCATGTGCATGGATGCATGCGGTTGGCAGGGATGAGTAATCAGGGATTTATTAGAGGTTAACCATGTCTTCGGTGGTAACGGTATCTATTTTTCTATTTTTTGCAGATTTATGTTTGTTTTTCGAATGGGCTGATATGGAATCCTCACATTTTGATAAGCTTGACTGAAAATTCCCTGGTTTCAAATTATATAGAGGAAAAATTTGGAATAAAGTGTAAAACAAGATGCAAATTATTTATTAAAGGAGTAACAAGTATCCCTTTTATCAGGGGCGCCGCCAGGAATTTGGGGTCCAATGAAGGACGCTAATATTGGGCCCCACCCCCAAAAAAATAGTATGTAAGCTTTTAAATTGCTATAAGGATGCATTGATTTGTTTCATTCATGTAAAATGACGAGTGCGTGGCACTTAAGCCCCGGAATGAGCAAACTGACGGTGACAGACGAGGAGATCTGATGCGATGCAGAATGGAGGTTCGATATTCATGCTTTGCTTCACTGTTTACTCCTTAAAAATGAATGAAAACACAAAAATAATTGATTTCACTGCTGGATTTTCTTTTATATTTAAAAAAATATCTTCTTTTGGGGCCCCCCTCAGTCAAGGGCCCTAAGAATCTTCCTAACTCCCCCCCTTCCATACAGCACCCCTGCTTTTCATGCAAACTCCAGCAGGAAAAACACAGAGGTTCTGACTTTTATGGTAAACAAACAATACCAAGTTTTAGATGTGACTTTTGTACACAAATAAAGCCAAAAATATGGAATGATCATTAAACTGTTTTGCTTATACAGTAAAGTAGCTCAATGCTTCCCATCAGCCCTTCAGCACATCTGTCAGAATACAACATTTGAAAAGTTTTTAATTGTTTTTTTTTTTTTATTTGGATTTTGTTTTTTTTACTGGTATGCAGAATATTTCTGTTGAACATTGACATTTATAAACAGCCACAGCTTATTATGCTGACCCTCCTTCACAAAAACATCTCCCTATCAATAATCAATAAAATGTCATCAGTTAAACTTTATTCTTTTACTTCAAAAAGATCAATATTGTGTTTTTTTTATTATAAATTGAATTCCTTTTAAGCTCTTCACTGAGATCATTCTAAAATCTCACTCCTTTTGAAATAAATAGTATTCATTATGACATTTGATCAGATCAATTGTTTCTTCCACATGTTTTCTCTTCTTAGACCATAGACTTCCTCCCTGTTTTGAAACAGATATAACACGTTATCTTGCAATATTTTATGATTCACTTTGTATATAAAGACAGCTGCCTTTAAAATAACAAAATTATAAAACATTATTGCTTTGAATTGACTACATATTGCATTTGTTGTTTATACGGAGCCTGATTCACTATTCAAATTGCTTTTATTTCTGTAGAATACAATTAGGGTTAGTGTTAGATTCATATGCATGCCACACTACAGGTCATAGCATATATGGTACAATGAGAGATGAATATAGAGTGTAGAATGTGGTTATATTTCAAATTCATGCCTGCTAGCAGAAAGAGAAAATATTTTGACATATTTTCAGAAATATCACGTTTGGAAATTAAAGCAAAAAACCTCACATTGTAGCTCCTTCTCTTCATCTTTAGCGAGTTCAACATTAAGAACACTATCAAGGGTAGAAAAGGAGCTCTAGCCTGCTGTGCTGAATCACTTCGAGCTTTCGGCCTTACAGACATCATTATGCGGCGGTCAAGCACATGATTGATGCTGGTCAAAATGAGACTACAGCCTTCTGGGAAAGAATCACAAAAAACATAAATTACTTCAATGTAGCAAGCGGCAGACGCTCTCCATTGTCACACCCAAAACATATGAAGGTGAGGACATTTGCATGGATTCAATCTGTCACACAAAATAATGTCTTTGTGTTAAACTGTGTGACGTGGGTTGTGCCCATACGTCCTGTCAACCAGGGAATTGTGGGCAACCATGTAGCTCCCAACTAGCCTCGTGAGACCATCCTGATCTCGCGAGCTTTCAAGGTTTCACTCGCAGATCAGTCTGGAGACTCTCCGTTGAAGAAAATTTGGAGCCGTTCACCAAACGAACGTCCAATCAGCGTTGGCTTTGAGGCGGGTTGAGGTGTGACGCAACGAGAAGCGCGACAGTTCAGTCTAAAGAACATGGCGGCTTCAGCCGATGAAACTAGCGTTAGCGTGGCTATCGAGCAAGTTTTATCGGAATTACAGAGTATTTCTTCACTGAAAGAAGAGCAAAACACTGCTCTGGAGGCTTTTCTCAGAGGAAAAGATGTTTTTGCTCTTCTCCCGACTGGCCTTGTGGTTTTTTTTCGTCGTAGCTCTGTTAGTACGTCATATGCTTCGTTGATCTGATTGGTTTATTTGGCCCGTCACCAACATAGGCCAATCAGCTAACCAGTCAACGGAAGATTTCCAGATGGCGGAGTCAGGTTAGCTCCCAACAGCGGCTACAGACGTGAGGAGGTCCCGATGCTAACCGCATTAGCACAAGCATAATACTTAATACTCCAAATTCCTTCCTAACTGCCACCTATTCAGATAGGGCTACTAACACGCTTCTGCCATGGCTTAGGGGTCCTTACCAATTTGAGGTTTATCAGACTGAGCCGACCACTTTTCCAAAAAGCCACAGTTGCCCAAGTGGGCAAACTAGAAAAAGTGTGTCTGGTGCACAGCTGAGCTCAATGCAGTTTGGCTAATCTAGCAGACAGCCCAACTTTATCAACTGTGTGATAGAAGACAGGGCCATTTTCTCAATTAAGGTTTTCTAAATGATTTTGATCTATGAGCATTTCCTTTTTAAGTCTGAGACAAAAACAAGAAGGCAGCAGATAAACTCTCAGCAGGAGACATTGAAGCAAAGCACATGTAATTGTAATGTCCCCCCCCAAAAAGGAGGATGCTTCCAGAGCGACTTGAAGGTGTGAAATCGTTCTTTCATGTAGCAGCATGCATGGCACCAATTCCTAGGACAAGCCCACACAAAACCAGCCAGAAAAGAATCTGTCAATATGGGTCATCTTTGGTTTCCACACGTCGTGCTCACCATTGTGTGCGACTGTCACAAAACAGCCTACTCACCACTCAAAAAAAACGCCCAAAACCACAGGGCTGCAGTGATTCACGTGCGCTAATTACAGCGTGTTCTGCACACCAGTTTCCATACCTCGGGGATAGTCTGTCTCGGATCATCTCGCCTTTCTCACTTTCATGTCCTCCTTCTCAATCGTCACCCTTTTTCTGTTCTATCCAGCTGGATCTTTAAGCTCTTTCCAATGAAATCCCACCACCGCCACTACTCACACACCTCTAACACTTTCACCATGCTCATCTGGTTTCCACTTTTTGTCCTTCACCCTGGGTCTCATACCATCTCACGCAGGAACTGCTCATCCCTATCCGTGCAGACTTGTTGGCAGGGATTCTGCTGTATTTTAAATTAAAAAAAGGTTTAAGGTGGCTGGAACAGAGAAGAAAAATGGAGAAATAACAGCAGACACACTCCCAACAAACCGTTTATGTGAAGGAGGGAGCTGCTTATGAAAAAACGACAGGGAATGAAATAAATAAACCACTGGCCCAGATTCCAATTGTTGGGTAGATGTACCGAGGTGTGACATTTCCATTTTTGAGATGAAATGGTGTAAAATCCTCTAGACGGCAAGGCTGGCAGAGGTCCACAAGGGCCCCCTTTCCCTCTGTCTGCGTCCCCCACCCCCACTTCTCTGCAGACCCAGAGCACTTTCAAGACAGGCAGACAGCAGCAAACCACCTGGGAACAGCTGCTCTCCTGCAGACTGAGTGTATCCCAGTCAAACTCTGACAGCCTCACGTGGAGGCAAGGAGACAGACCCTGAAATGTTCTGCCACCTGTCACTCAAACTGACAACGTGACGTGCAAAGAATGAGATGCACATTCCAAAAAAAAAAAAAAAAGATTTTCGATGTGGGACGCGACTTTCCTGACTCTGCTGGTGTGCCTTGTTGCCTCTTTGCCTTATCTCTGGAGCCGTTAAAAGCCCATCGGTGAGAGTGTTAAGCGTCACGCTGACGCAGCTGAGGCCAATTCTGTTCCCTGGAATGACTGGGCATAGATTAGAATATTCACTCCCATTATAAGGCAGCTAAATCAGAGGGGATCACTGTTACAGAGGCTGTTCTTTGCATTAAAAGCTGTAACCACTGAGACGATTAATATTTTTTTTATTTACATTTCATTGCACATTTTTTTTCTCTTAGACTGCTTGTCAGTTAAACAACATTTCCAAGATGTTTTCTCTGTTGGAGCTTCTGTAGGTTACAATCTTTAAGCCTCATTAACTATACTGTCTGTCAGCTTCACATTTAGTTATTTGTATATAGTTTCTGCAAGAAGTTAAATTTAAAATGTATAAATAAGTGATCAAACAAAATCAGACCCTACATCTGCAGTTCTTTTGGTGTTTGTCTTGAACATGTTTCCAAATCTAGAAGGGCATGATTTTCACCTACAGGAAGCTAATTCTAGGAACTTTGTTGATTTCTTTTCTCTCTCATCTGTACCCTAAAAACATTTAGAAATGTTTGCTTCTTTTTTCCTTTTCTCTCCCTGTCTTTTGTACTCGCTCGCATCGATATGGTGTTAATTATCATCCAAGAAATAAAAAAGGAATGAGCTTTAATAAGTTTGAATTCTGCAGAAACCCTTTTGGTCGGTGTCTATAATTAAAAATGGCATGCATTGTACTGGATCAAGACATATTTTAAAAATTTTTCTGATGACTAAATTAAAACAGAACTGAACTGAACCAGGCAAGGTATTCAAGAAATTATTGCTTCCTTATGTTTCCACAAAATTTACAAGGATAAAAACAAGCAATTAAGGTAGGAATGTTAGCTATTCAGAAAAAGGTTCATTTATTAGGACCTTTAATATAGTTTTTCCCAATAATATCGGTTTAAAGAAGTAAATAGCTTCTACTATCTGCTAGAATTTCTTGTGATAAATTTGAAATATTTAGTACAGTGAAGCCTCGCTATAACGCGGTTCACTTTTCACGGTCTCGCTGCTTCGCGGATTTGCATCATGCATTGTTTAACTTTATTTTCTATCATAGTCAATGGTGGCATGTCGGTTTATAAGGATCTTTTGGCCCAGAAGAAAAAAGAGCGACAACAACTATGGATAACTATGTTCTTCTCTCAAAAAGACACACCTGCACCGCAGGCTTTAGAAGAAAGAAACGCCACAGAGCAATCAGGATGCAGCGGCTTCGTCAAACAGCAGTGAAATACTGTACTGTACACGTCAGTCACTATTTGTCCTGCTGTACTTTGTATTTTTTTTCTTAATCATTTTTCATTTTCTCCCGTTCCTATCCGTCACGGTGGGGCGGTGCTGATCCCTGCAGTATTAATCTTCAGTTCGTATTGATGATTAAAATTATTAATTATTTATGTATAACTATATAATTTTACAGTACAGTACAGTAGTTTTTTGTAGAAAAAAACAAAACAAACAATAACAACGTCTATACCGTACTTTTATTTGTTTAACAAATGCTTGGGCCTGTAAAAAGTTTTTGTTCCTTGATTTCAATGTCGTATGGAGCATTTCATTGTGTAATAACTTTAAAAAAAATAAAGGTTTCTACTTCACGGATTTCACCTATCGCGGGTTCTTTTAGGAACGTAATCCCCGCGATAAACGAGGGTTTACTGTATTTTATGTTTCACACTCCCCCTAGAGGACATTTTGAAAATAGCACTTTCCATCCAAAATGATACGTCGTGTATACAGCGTATAAAGTCTGGTAAAGAGCTGGTAGAGCTTGATTTGAAGGCGGGACTAAAAGGGTCAGTGTCATCAGGTTTGAACCAATCATATAACTACAGACGTGACTCAAAAACTCAAAGCAACGCGCTCTGGTTTTATAATTTTTTCAGTCTGTGAAACATGTCAAGCCAAGAATAGATAATACTTTTTAAAAAAGAAATGACATTAGAGCTGTCCATTGTTAGAATTTCAATGTAAGACATTAAAAAGGGAATCATTAAACATTGCCCCGCTTCGGTCTCATTTGTGCTAGAAGAAAAGCAGGAAGGCGCTAAGAGTGACGCATTATAAAGTCCTGCCTCTCGCGCTGTGATTCGTTCAGCCAGATCTAGCTATAATAAATGGCAGTTTATCAGTCTGACTGTGCCAGGTTACCCAAATGCTCCAACTCTGAAGCTGCTGAAGCTCTACAAGCTGCTAGAAGATGTCTGACCATAACCACATTTCTTAGGAGGTGAGTATAATATCTAATGTAAAATAGTGTAAACCAGCTTTTTTCAGTGTTAAATGTTTTTTTCAAATTTAATATTTCTAAACTTTATTATTGCAATGTTATTCTAGATTATACATTTTCAAATTAGATTTTTTATTTTCAGATTGAGTTTCTATAATTGCATAAATTTTAAGTTGCTTTTTAAAGACCACATTCTCTTTACTCCGAGCCCATCATATAATATACACACATCACTCCGGAGGAAAGATCACCTCCAGAACTGAAGATAATATTATTTGTAAAATGCAATTTTAAAAATAATACAATTTGTAAAACTCAGTCCAAAAAAAGAGAAATAAAAATGTAAATATAAAAATTGCAAAGACAATAAAAGACAATAAAAAGCAGCAGTCATTCTCAGAACCTTTTTATTAAGAAATCTTTTAAAGTTTAATTTCTTAATTGCTATTTTTGTCCTTTCCATTTACAAAGATGTTTTTTTTTTTTTTATTGCAACAATAATGGAACACATTTCACTCCATACAGTGCTTGTGATCTATGCTCCTTTGGTAAAATATCTTTGGACTTAATTTATAAAGATCAGCAAATTTTATTAACCTAATCTGACCTTGAAGAGACTTTAAACCAGTTTTGCAAACACTGTGAAATAAAATGCATATATGGTTGGTCATATAATTTGCTCACTGCGCAGCACTAAGACTTAATAAAAGCATTGAAACTGGCATCTTAAATATAACATGCAAATATAACGAAGATGGTGAAATAACTGTAAGGGTGACATGCCCATTCCTGACACAGTAGTGATTTCCTTTATCCTGATAACACACAATATATAAAAAAAAAATAAAATAAAATCATAAGCTAAACACATAGTGTGAGCAACAACCCTGCATGTTTCACCAGTTAAATTTGATTTACACATTGTTGTTGTTTTTTATTCTGCATGATGCTCAAAAGCTTTAGAGAAAATTACGGGGAGAAATTTCGGACGTTTTATGTGTGCCTTTGAGTTTCTGATGTTTTAAGTGGGAATACTGTTTGCATGGGAGTGGCCATATGATCTGGAGAAAGGAGAGAAAAAAATATTAAGTGCATTCTTTGTTTTCCTTTTGTTCTTTTTGTGTCTGCAGAGAACAAAAGGCTGTGACACTCCTGTTTGTTATTAGGCCAGCAATTCCTCCAGAAGGGTCACGGGTGGAAGACTAATTTAGGCATATATCCAGAATGCTGACCACTTATGTTTGTACACCACCTTTTTATTTAGGTTACCTTGCAAAGCCAAAAGGAGGGTTTCAACTAATCTATATAAAACATCCACAAAAAAAAGAAAAGAAGATTAACTATAACAGTATCTCAGTGAAAAATGCTGCTCTGGTCTTAGCAACATTGAATATCCTTTTATTTCCAGCCTAGCTCATGTTTTTGAGTGCTTGTATTAGCATATGCTGCATGTCAGCTGTCCTCCAGCATAGCCTAGAAGCAAGCTATTACAGTATGTGACAGTAAATCCCCACAAAACTTGATGAAAAAAGGGGAATTTATAAAAGTTATGATTTTTTTTTTTTCCCGTTACGATCGATACGTTGGGAGAAATTAAACCCACAGTTGTTTGAACCCTAAAAGTTTCTTTCAGAATGTCCTAGAGACTGCCAGATGTCACATTGCTTTTTATCTGTTATCAGTCAGGTAGAAAACGAAAGAGCACAGGCTCTGGGGAGAAGCAGCTCTGGGGGAGTATTTCATGAGAGCACCTGAAAGGTTATTGGTTGGATGCATTAAGTACAGCTGAGGGGTTGTTTGTCTCCTGAGTGGAATGAGGACATGGCAGCCCACCAAAGCAGCACTCGCCCGCGAGTGCTTTAGATTCATTCTGGCTCGGCCTGGTCCAGGAGGAGGGGGCTGCACTGGGTGGGGGTGGGGGGGTTGATTCTTATCAAAGGGGTCGAGTTGAGACCTTCTGCCAGTGATAGCAGCAGCAATGCTGGTATTCCTCCTGCTACTCTACATGAACAGATCCATTTTTACAAACTCAGACTGTCCATGAAACGTTTGAAGTCATTTTATTAAAGCAGAAGGTGAGATAAAACTAAACTTGTAGTAAAAAGTATTTCTACCCATTGAATTTTTTAGCATTTTATTACTTTGCAGCCAAAAGCTTCCAGGTATTTGACATACACTGCAAAAAAATCCAAATCTAGATAAGTTGTTTTTTCTTAAAATAAGTGCATTTGTTCTTGGATTGAGGAGATAAAAGAGACATTTTGCCAATGGAACAAGACAATTTAGATTTAAAATAAGAAAACGCAATTGAGTTGTCTTATGTCAAGTGCATATTATCTAATTATCTTATTTTAAGACTAAAAATACTCATTCCATTGGCAAACTATCACATTTACCTGCTCAAATTAAGGGTAAAAACACTTAATATAAGAATTATTTACTTCTTTTTAGATCGTTTTTGCAGTGTATTTGACACTGGAAAAAAAATCGAAATCTAGATAAGTTGTTTTTTCCTAAAATAAGTGTATTTGTTATTGGATTTAGTAGGTAAAAGAGATTTTGCCAAAGGAGAAAGACAATTTACACTTACAATAAGAAAACACAATGGCATTGTCTTATTTCAGGTGCATTTTATCTAAGTTTCTTATTTTAAGAGCAAAAATACTCATTCCATTAGCAAACTATCTCATTTACCAACTCAAATTAAGCGTAAATACACTTAATTTAAAACATTTCTACTTATTTTTAGACCCTTTTTCCAGTGTAGACTTTTATAACAGAAGAACACAGAACTGTTACTAAATGTGAAGTGAAAGAAGAATGTTTCTTCAAGACATAAAGATTTTACATAAAAAAAATAATTATTCAGTCCCTCCAATGTTGATACTTTTAAAAGCCTCTGTGCTGCTTAAAAAAAATCAGCGCTCCGGCTACAGATTGCTCTAGTAAGAGGCAACAGAAATGACAGACTTCTGGATGGGTGTTGAAACATCCTCAGAAAACCTCTGGAAGTCTGGTTTCCTCTGATTTCAGCCCGCTTTGTTATAATTAAGATGATTAACAGACAGCTAAATTAAAGGAAGTAAGTTTGACCTTCACCATTTTTTTCTGTTTTAAGGTTCTCTTATTTTAATGGTTCAGCAGAGCAGGTATTTCATAGCACATGGACACAGGACTGAAACCATTAATTAGATTAATCGATTACTGAAATAATCGTCAACCTATTTAGTGATCGATCATTAACTGGAGTGGTGGCCTGGTGGTTAGGGCATAAAGCTTGGAATCCTGAGGTTCTGAGTTTGAGATCCACTCCCACAGACTGCCACTCTGGATCTCTGAGCAAAGGCCCTTAACCCCACACTGCTCCCTGGGCGCCCCACAATGGCAGCCCACTGCTCCCCAAGGGGATGGGTTAAATTCAGAGGTAAATTTCTCCAATATGACATCAATAAAGCTCAATTATTATTAAAGGGACTGTAATATATGGATTTAGCTGACAGAGCACCCCACTTGGTGCAGTAATTACACCAAAATTGTAAAAGAAATATATATTTGACCATTTTGTATTTAAGAAAAAAAATCTCTTTCATCTGTCAATATTGTCCAGAACTCCTCAAGAGGAAAAAAACTTTCACCTGGTTTAATTT
>NW_015151200.1:91994-97873 GCF_000732505.1 Cyprinodon variegatus
TAGCCTTCATTTTCTACTCACTGCAAAAAATGGAAATCTGTATGAGTTATTTTTGTTTAAATTGAGTGAATTTTGTCTTGAATTGAGGAGATAAGTAAGACACCTTGCCAATGGAACAAGACAATTTACATTTAAAATAAGAAAAAAAAAATTGCTTTGTCTTATTTCAAGTGAATATTATCTAATTGTCTTATTTTAGCAGTAGAAATACTGATTCCATTGGCAAATCGTCTTATTTACCTACTAAAATGAAGGGTAAATACACTTATTTTAAGAAATTTTGTACTTATTTCTAGATGGTTTTTGAAGTGTAATTCATTTTCTACCGAATATTTGAAGGTAATTTTCAATGATTTTCATGGTTGTATTCACCAAAATCATTCCCTGGAGTAAACAACGCTCTATTGGATACATGAAGTTTTGTTTGAAAACCTAATCCTGCTCTTAACATCCCCAAATTTGTTTTCTTTCATATCTTTCTTTGATTGTTGTGTTCCTCAGCCTTCATGCACTGCAAAAATAGAATGCCATTGGCAGATCATCTTATTTACCTGCTAAAATTAAGGCTAAATATACTTAATTTAAGAATTTTTCACTTATTTCTGGATCGTTTTTGCAGTGGGATGCTGTTTCTTTGTTGTTTGGTCTCCATCCTGCAGCTGAAATTATACTAAGTGGAGTCTCAAGAAGAAATAGTTGACCTGAAAAGGAAAACACCTACTGGATCTTATTCATGGGTGTCATAGTAAAGTGGGATGAGTCCAAAGAAAAGAACAAACTTTTTAGATATATTTGAGAAAATCCGTTATCTGATGTGTGATTTTCCATTTTCTTCACATCATCCACTACTTTTCTGTTTATCTACTCACATAAAATCCCATTAAAACACCACACTTGGTGGTTTTAACCAGAAAAAAAGGGAAAACGTACTACAACTGCAATGCTCTGCAGATCAATCTTTTCCGACTTCAAAATTGTCAAAAGAATCTGGTTGATGGTGAGTTATGAAAGCAAAACCTATTTGCATAAAATGGAAAAAAGGGGGAAAAAAAGTTGTAGCAGTTATTGTTTACTGTGAATATAATTTAATTCAATTGTAAGAGCGAGCGTAGCGATAGAGCTGACACTAAGGTATTCACGATTGTTTCTCACTTTTTTTTTTTTTTTTAGTTTTATGGAAAAATATTGGACCTGAATATATAAAAGTATGATGACAAAAACATCATAACCGAACAAGTATATTACACCTTCCTACAATGTTTCAGACTGAATAATATCTAATAATGGTAGAGCCAAAGTTTGGGATTTGGCTTGTTATCTGGCAAGGGTTTTCCCCCCTCAGGCTGTTCATTATTTAGAAACACCTGTGATGTTATATAAAAGCCTTTGCTGAGGGTACAGCTCTCTTTCAGCTAGTATATTTTGTAGGATTAAAATCTCCCAGCCTGTAATCATTTTATCAGCACAGTGCTCAGACATACAGGCTAATACAAAGCGTGACTGGAAGTACAATCAAACTGTCTTTGAGGTTTAGGCTGATGCATCATCTTAAGGCCTCCACACGACAATACTTTGTTTCATCTCACCCCCCACCGACAGCCCAAAGAAAGCACTCAACATCTGTGATGGATGCTCTTAGAATTATGCACCCGAGGATGGAGGTACAGTTGCAAAAAAGAAAAGCCAAAAGAATATGCTAGCTCTGAATTGTAAGAAAGGATGCAAAAACATATTTATATGCTGTAAGTATGTCCAAAGCAAAGTAGGAGCCAAAATGGAAAATATGGTTATGAAAAACTAATCACATCCTCGTTCTTTCAATTTGAACTATAAACAAAGAGCCAGATCTTGCTAAATTAAGCACAGAATTATCTAATCATCATGTAGAGTGACTGCAGTGCAACCTAGAAAACCACATCCAAATGACATCAGAGAACAAACTCTGTCTATCTGTTCCGGAACTTTCTCAGACTACTTTCCAACAATCTTTATATCAGTCTATAATGAGAAAAACATCTACAAGGTGGAGCGTTGGTGTCCGATATTTGCAGGTGTGAAAACCCACACTCCGACTTGTGTACTTTGCATCACGGCCCTGTTGCACAGCCCAAGTGGACCAACACTTGAGGTCAGAAAATATTTCCTCCAAAGATCTTGTCCCATAAGACCACAGCAGATTTTTCCAACGCTCTTGTCGAACATCACTATTGAATCTAATCGGAGCAACTTGACAGTGAGGTCTGGAATGATTCAGTTGTTCTGAATTATTTGGTAACCGATTGGATGAAACACTCTTGGAGCAATTTTGGTATCCTTCTTGAGTGCATCTGGGCATGTTCACCACAGTTCTATGTTGTTGTTTTTTTTGGTAATAGCAGCTTTTATTTTGGTTTGCTGGAAGTCTTAGAAATGGCTACGTAACACTATGAGATTTTTTGCTTTTTTCGGGCCAACTTTCCAGTCATGCATGAATTTTTCGATCGCCCCGACTTTTGTAGTATACAGGGGGTAACAGCCTCTCACTACCAACTCCCAATCAAGAATCGTGAGTTCAGGTAAAAAATTAAACATGTTTGATTTTAGGTCAACCATTGTGGGCAAATCGCTCAGTGTGCAAACAAGGACTCTTCTTCTTCCTCTTAGACGAAAACACAGAAGCATGGCGGGGGTGCAAAGAGTGAAATGGAGATCCTTCTGTAAAATTGACAGACCGTCGTAGCCACGTTTGCTCAACCATGTCTTTGTCCAAATATGTCGTCACCTTTTCTTTGTAGGGCTTTCAGCAGGAAAGGATAGGAATCCAGTTTGTGTGGGTAGTGTTTTTGTTTGTTTTCCCTCCACCACCAGGTGGCGCCTGGTTCTCGTTGGCCTTCTCACACACCTACAGATGGTTGCCTTAAGCTACTGACTGCCACTACCTCGACGCCAGAGTGTTTGCCAGTTTTGGATACCCTAACCAAGCTGAGTTTTGCTGAGTTGAACTGAGTTTTTGTCACCTGAGTCTTAACCTTGTTGTTTTTTGCCTTTGCCTCTCGGCAGGAAGTCATCCTGCAAACTGGATGTTTTGGACCTTCTCCCCCTGGAAGGATTGTCTGAGCATCAAACTGAGCTGAGGATTAAAACAAGGGGTTTGGATCTACTTTTGTTTGGGCATTGTTGGTCTCTCTGAGCAGGGAATTCATCTCCACAAGAGACAGTTCAAGTACCATTTGAAATCTAATTGGCAGTGAGCTCCTCCGTTCCTCAAGGAAACACCTCAACCTGGGTAAACCCTGTCCGCCCTCCAACGAGCAACTCCATTACTGGAACAACCCACACCGACTGGATTCAGAGAAACACACCTTTTACTGGAAACGTAAGTCCCGTTGCCTTTATTCCCTTTTTGGAAATCAAAGCTCAAATTTCCCACTGAGCCTGAACTAACCACAAGAACTTCCGTTTCACTTTTCATTCCTGGTTTGCCAGTGTTCAGAGCAGCACTGGATCCATCTCTACCAGTTCTCAATAAACCTGTTAAACCTTCCCTTGGTCTCTCTGTGTGGTTTCCTGCATGTGGGTCAGATCTTAGAATTAAATCATGACAGCTCATTTAGCTTCTGGATAGAAGAGTCAGAGTAGCGCCATCTCACTGCGGAGCTGAGTCCTACCTGGTTTTTTTTGACGTACTGTGTTAGCAGGTGGATTGCATCAGAGTGTTGGGCCTCAAAATGTGAGAACATACATCGTGAACTGTAGCTGCGTGCAACAATTGAACAAATCATACAGTGTATGCTACCCTTTGACCTTTAATGGAGTGAACAGCAAAAACTATGTTATGGGAAGGATAGAAACTGCTGTGCTTAATCTGGAGAGCCTTTAGCCTTCCAGACATCATTACACAACTAAAACACACTTTGACGATGCTAGTCATATTGCAATGATAGCCTTTCAAAAAAAAACACAAGTTACACAAATTTGGCAAAACACAAACCAAAACATATAAAGGCGTGTACCTTTCTAAATTTCCATGAGTCTGTGACCATACAGTATATCATGTCACTCAAAAGAATATGGGATTCCTTATTGCACCAATGAGGAACTGCGATTGGAACCATACACACTCTTTTTCACATCTTTTTCCTTACTGCCAGCACTATCCAGACATAACCGTTTTGATGAATTTGATGCAGCCTGATGCATTTTAATGCCACTTAAACATATTTATGGAGCATTCAATAAAACAAGTTTTGGACAAACTTTCATCTGCAATATCTTAAATTTGGCAAATAGCCACAACAACATGGAGGTAAAAAACAAAATAAATGACTAAAAGTCAACTGTTTCAGTGAAAACGTTCTTGGGCTAACCCAAAACGTATCCAAGCAACCTTGTCCATAAGGAGGAAGGCATATGACCCAGTTTAAAGCTGTTAAAGATAAGACTGAATATTTATATGTGGGCAGATATATAGCTGGAAATGCACAAAAAGTCCTCGGCAGGAGGGTGATGCCATCTGCAGTCACACTCATTCATTATTTAATCACTTCCTCCTTCAAGAAGAAACTGAACAAAAATAAACAGAGTATTTTTCAAAAGTAACCATTACTGTAACTTTCTAGTTAATATAAAGAACATTTCAAGATGAGTTCACAAACATTTCTTTATCATTCTTAATACTAAAACACAAACGTATTCTCATAAACATAAGAACTTGCCAACATAAAAGGCCAAAAAGATCAAATATGCCATAAAACATGAGAGTAAAGGCATCCTGCTACCTCAGGGCTGAATTCCTAAGTTTCCAATTTTCATCTATATACATGAAAATGCTGCTGGAAATGTAGAAAAAAAAAAGGAAAGTAGAATAGACCTGTCCTGCTCTATAGAATCAACCAATCTCTGCAACCCAGCCTGCTCTCTGCTAGCCAGGCAATTACACACAACCTGTTGAGTGTTGTCCCGGGAATGCGGTCAGCAAGTCACTGGAGAATTAATGAAATGCCAAAGTGGAGGGAGAGAAATTGCCTGTATAACCTGTCCTCAAGGTGCCCTTGTGGTATTTCCTAGAATAAGTCACACAAGCGAAGAACCTATTCTGTTCCTGATAGGCTGCTCCCACACTGCAAAAGGAAGTTACGCCTTTTTTTAAATAAATCTCATGATCTACTTTATAATTTTTTTTGTCATCTCTAGAATGGAGTGCAATCATAAGGTTTCTTCCTTTGTGCTTGAAGCACCTCCTCATGTTCCAAAGGTCAGCAACATGAGGAAAATTAACTGCATGCCAGAGTGTCAACCCCTTTATTAAAACAAGTCATTACAGCCTGAAAAGAATTTCATCCAATTTCTACTAAAGATCTATTACCGAGCTTTTTTTCCAGCTTTATGTGTTGAGTTAGCAGCGGTAATATTTCAGCTGTAAAAGCTAAAGGCTGTGTCAGCGGATCATTGTTCACTAGGGCTTACCTGACGACGCTCCCGTAGGAGTCTGGATCCCTGGCGGTGACCGCCCCTATCACCGTGTTGATGGGAGCATTCTCTTTCACCTCCAGTAGATACATGGGTTTGGAGAAAACCGGAGGTTCGTCAGCATCTTCCACCACTATCTTGACTGTGGCTGTATCCTTGAAGGGCACACCGCTGCTGGGCTCCGAGCGAACGTTGGTCGCCTCAACCCTCAACGTGAACGCTTTCTTGCTCTCATAATCTAAGGGCTGGAAGGAGACACAGATTGACAAGGTCAACAGGACACTCCTCATCCTCAGCTTACATAAGACCCATTATAAAAAGTACAAATAGGCATCCCCATATGATAATACAAAGAAATGTACCTATTAGGGCGAAACAATAATCGGATTTATTCACTAATCGGTTACTAAACTAATTTAGTAACCGATTAG
>NW_015151200.1:98801-100669 GCF_000732505.1 Cyprinodon variegatus
CCCCTTCCCAAAATTACTTCAACGGAAGGTTTCCAGATGGATATGCGGAGTCAGGTTAATCCCATGCAGGGTCTAGAGGTAAAACCCCACCTCTCACCCTGGACAGGTCTGGAGTCCATCACAGGGCAACACAGAGACAAACAGTACAAACAACCATTCACACACACACACTCACACCTAAGGAGAATTTAGAGAAGCCAATTAACCTAACAGTCATTTTTTGGACTGATGGAAGAAGCCAGAGTACCCGGAGAGAAACCACACATGCTCAGGGAGAACATGCAAACTCCATCCAGAAAGACCCAAGGCCAGGAATCAAACCCAGAACCTTCAAGCTGCAATGCAGCAGTGCTACCCTCTGGTCCACTGAGCAGCCCTTGATCCATCTTGCACATAGTCTTGAAACGTTTAAAGAAAAATAAAGATAGTAAAAGTTTGAAATGCATTCGCATTCTCTTTCTTATTTTGATACCCTAACATTAATCCCGATGCAGACACCTTTCCCTGACCAAATTAGTTAGAAAGATTCTACTTGTGTGTGATGTTATTGCTGGACGAGTACAGCTGTTCCTTAAAGGCTTTAAAAGTACAAACAGAATCTCAGAGAGCAGGACGGTAGAAAGGTCAGGGAGAGAGTTGTTGATAAGTTCAAAGCATGGCTAGGCTGTAACATAAAATATTCAAAGTTTGTTATTCAAAAGAACTCACCAACACAACAACTTGCTTTTATAAGAGTAAAAAGAACGGAAAAACGTTGAAAGTCCCCAACTGCTAGCCATGTAGGGGATAGAGAACATATGCTGGTCAGGTGAGAAACATTTTTACCTTTCGGTCAATATTCAAAATGTTAACTCCTCATTTCAGGGGTTTTAATCTCAACACAACTTCTTCAATGTTTTTCACATCCTACAACTTTCAAATATATCTATGGTCTTATACCAACACACCTGTATCGAATGGCTTAATTACCTCCTCGGTATGCAGGCTAGTTCTCAAGAGTCCTAGTAATGACCTGATTATTTGATTAAGTGCATTAAAGCACATCTAAAAGCTGCAGAACAATGGCCTTTGAGACTCCCTTATGTGGTAAAAACATGTACATCATTTAAAACAAACCCAGAGTGAAAAGAATCAGGGCAGCATCAGGTGTTCAGTTTGGTTCAATTTGGTTTTATTCATTGATTTAATCGATTGGAAGGTAGATAGAGCTGAAATAAAGCACAACCACCTTAGAATCTGCTTTTGCTTTGTTCACCTGTGAAAAGGCATAAACCTTGAAAACAGACGACTTAGAATAAAGTGGCTTTTATGACGGCATATTGATCATTTGGTCATGATTTGTTGATTTAAAGTCCCGACCTTTCAGTTTCACAAAGGTTGGTAAAACCTAGAACGTAACTGACATTTGATCTTTACAGATGTTTTCCAATCAGTTATTTAAGTTATTTAAATGAGTGGACAAGGTTGGGCTTTAAGACAAGTTAAACCAGGAGAGACATACGGTACCCAAACCACTTCTTCTTTCTTTATAGAGTAAAGTTACATTTCTCAAGGACCTCTTAAAAACAGAACTTTTGTTTTTCATCTTGATGGGACTTTGCCTGGTTAATTAACGGTTAAAGAAAAAGAGAGAGAAAAACTCCTGATTAATTAACGAAGAAAATCGATGGTTTATTAATTTTCTGAAGAATAAATGTGAGAAGGGTGGAGTCCTGCCTGTCAGACCTATAGTAAATGGTAAATGTCCTGTACTTATATAGCGCGTTTATTAAAGTCAGGACACTTGACCAAAGCGCTTTACACTACATTCATTCACCCATTCACACACACACTCACACACTGATGGTGACAAGCTACATTGTAGTCAC
>NW_015151200.1:102025-103143 GCF_000732505.1 Cyprinodon variegatus
ATATAAAATCAGGGCAACTATTTCCATTTTCTTTTTACATACTTAAGTCCCAAGTGGAATCCTTTGTATTCTCTGTTTCTTGCACTACTGTAAATGTGATGCACAAGCAACATCTCAAACGTTGGTCCACTGTGAGTACTTAGGCTAAAAAAACATCTTATTGTGTCTCATGTTGCGGCAGCACAGATGTTAGACTTATTGTCAGAGTCAAAAGTTGCTGAAACAATTCTCATACCAGCCCACATCCGACCAGATGAAGAGCTTTACAGCAAACATAAGTAAGTCCACATCTGAAAACATAAACCATTTAATATAAACCACCAGATTGTTTGTCTTAGTAAGTTGCTTAATTAGGAAAAGTATCCTCAGTATGTCGTAATTGCAATAAAGGTTGCATATTTAAAAGCAAATGTTAAGCTATGAAAATCAATACTTTATGCATAATTCTGCTGTCTTAACTATGTTAAGTTACAGTATGGGTTACAGTATGGGAAATGAAACAGTAATTTTCGGTTTAAAGTTTTAAAGTCAATATTTTATGCTGCCATAAATGTTTTACTATATTAAATTGAAGAAATTGTTCTATAAGAAATGTTTATATACTGTTAACTCCTCTAAAGAATTGGTTTTGTAAAGAAGCTGCCAAAAAACATCAGTTTTTTAAAATAAAAATGCTAAATGATTTTAACTATTTAACAATCTGATGGTTGAATAACCTAAATAATGGAGTAAAAACAATACATATTAGTGTTCCTGTGCTAATAAGTTTATTTATTAATAATTGAGGAGTAAAAGACGTTTTTAAACTGAAAAGGTTGTTGGTTTTGTCACCATGTTTTTTGAGTGAAATAAAATCATTGTGATTAATTAATTAGAGGCCCTGTATTTAACTCGATTAACATTTTTAATTGTGCCCCACCAATAAAAACAATTTAGACTATAAACACGTTAAAACCGACTCATGAATGTCCGTTATGCATTAAACATACTAGCTAAAAACTCTTTGAAAATGCTCTCTTGGATCAAGCAATTTTTTGTCACCACCTGACTAAAACTGAAATGTTGAATATAAGCAATTGTAGTATCTTGTCCTTAGATGGGAAATCCATTGAGAGAGT
>NW_015151200.1:104203-107655 GCF_000732505.1 Cyprinodon variegatus
CTGCTACCTTGGCCAGGTCTCTCTTGAAAAAGAGATTCTGAATCTCAATGGGACTTCCTGGTTAAATAAAGGTTAAATAAATAAAAAGCAAACATGGATTAAATATATGCTTAAACAAATTAGTCTCACGATTTGACTTGAAACTTGCACACAATTTAATTTAATAAACACCTGTGGATGAGTTATAACATGTTGAGAGATTAACTAATCACATCTATAAACTATTTATTAGCCATTTATAAGGGTCGCTCTGTTGTACTGGGGTATTGATTCTGGTTTATAGAGCACTTTCAAAATGACATGTTTAATGTATTCCACTTGACAAATATGAATGACTTGTTGTGTAGATTTATTTATGAGATATTTCAAACACCTCAGATTTCCCAATCAATGACTCCAGCATAAAACAAATAAATACTTTAGGCAATTTATTGGATAAGCAATCAGAAGAAAAATAAAAGCGACACCAAATGAAATAGATGAGCTTGGAGAGCCGATAAGAAAATGAAAGCAATGTAGGAAAACCAGTATTAGGTTGAGTTTAAAGATTCTTTACTAGCATGTTTAGGTCTATTGCTTTCCCTGCTTTATTGCTGTTTGATACAGGAGCTAACTCCTGCAAACATTTCCACTCTCATTCTTCAAAGACATTTCTTTTTCTTCTTTTCCTAAGTATAATAAAGTAACATGATTTCAAGAAAGGTTATATTACCGGTAGGTTATTATTTTTTTTATTTCTTATTTTTATTTTGTTTTTCATTGTGTGCGATACATGTACACTTGCACCTAAATCCTTATTTATCTTGATATACTGTATATATATTGTTTATTCTTAATGCACCTTTTTCCTCCTTGTTTGGACCTTCTTTAACTTCTATGCCAATATGTGATGAGTGAATTTCTCCGCTGTGAGATCAATAAAGCTCATCTAATCTAATCTAATTTAATCTAATATCCTTTGAATGATAACAGATGTATTAATAAGTTCAAAATGATATTGAAATCTAACAGAAAACTGTATTAAAAAACACAATTCTAAAATTATTGCATATGTCTGAACTTAGATGCTAAACTGCTTCTTATAGCACAGGAGTTTTTTTTATTTGTTTGTCTGTTGTCTTTGATCATGACTATGGCTTTGTGGGAAATACTTAATATTTTATGGGTTTATGGTTTATCTTACATTAGATATCCAGAATGATGTAAGAAAAATCTATTACTGTACAAACCAGACTGAAAAAAAACTGCGGAGAAGTTGGGAGGGATTCAGTTTTGAAAGAATCCTGTCTCGTATGATGTAACATCTAATTTTTTGTGTGTTATTATGATGTAAACATGGATGTCAGGTAACGTCCAGAACATGTTCATTCTTTTTCCTACATGTTAATTATTTGGAAGATTAAATTTAACCCTTAATTATTTAAAATATGCTAAGCAGTTTTTCCCTCAGCAGTTTAGCAGTTGATCATGGAAGCATTTCCATTAGCTAATAGCTCAGCATGAGAACTAAAATATGTCAAATATCGTTTCTTTGGATTCTTAAATTTAATGAGGAATGAATTCATATTATCTGTGTCTGTTTATATAAACCTTTCACTATGCTAGCTAAACACAAGGCCTAATTTTCTTTAATTTTATTATTTATTTTCTATATTTAACTTAGAATTTTAACTTTTTATTTTTATTCTCTTTAATGATTTATACTAAATAATTAATAAATTACCACTACCCCAATGGAATATAATGTTCTGTTTTTTTCCTATCATGTTTTTCTTCATTTACAACATTTTGAATTTTCTTGCCACTGGAATGTTTAACATAAAAAAAACTTTAACAACATTCTTGCTGGTTTACGCAGCTACCATTTATCAACATATAAAGCTTGTGATTGTTAGATTAGGAGGAACAATGTATGTAAAAATAACTACAGCTTTAAAAGTCTGTTTATTTATGACAGTTAACAGTTTATCCTGCTGTCGACCTACCTGCACTAAAAATGAAAAATCAAGAAATAGTGAAAATGTTCCATCGCACTTGTGAGGTAACTGCGTGTCTGACACATCTGTTTCATTCCCTTTTCCAACTTCTGTGCAGTATTTTCTTTACTGATGGGTTGTTATTAATATTTAAAAGAGAGAAGAGAGATTTTTACCCTCTTGGCATATATGAGCACTATTACAATTTCATTCCAAACCACCTCTGGTCAGTTTTATACTAGTGGAATAATGGGATCAAGTCACTTCCACACTCTATAACCAGGATTTATAGGGAAATCAAAACGTGCCTTGCCGCTTGAGGGGACTGGGCCTGGCTTGGGGGAGAGAGGAGGAGTAAAACGAGAAAAATGAACAAAACGAGAAATGCATTCCGCTCTAGAAACAGAGCTAAAAGAAAAAAGGGATCGTCCCCACAGGTTGCTTCTGAGAAACAGAGGGGGCAGGTGGGGTGAGGGGTATCTGCAGGTGACGCTGTGCGACTGTAGAGGAAAAGCTGAAAGTGACCCACGCCTTTGACTTCCTCACTCCTTCAGCTCTGGCATCGGGGCGATCATAAAGAGACCAAAGCCCCTGAAGCCTCTCAAGCCCCACTCCTTCATGGTCGGAGAAGCTCTCTGGAACTCTCTCATTATTAACCTCCCCTTGCACCATACCTCATCATCCTTTTTTCTCCTCCCTTCCCATCCTCCCTTTCTCTCCCTTAAATCTTACTGTGTGTGCAGAGAAAAAGAAGTAGAATCCTCTGCTAAAACTTTAATATTCAGGGACGGTATTATGCTTTACACCTGATTAAATACTAGCTTTTTTATAGTTTAGCTGTCTATACACACATTTTGCTAGAATTTATGGTTGTATTTTTATCACAGACTATAACTGAAAGAAATATATTGCTGAGACAATCATAAAGGAGTTAAAAAGGGACAATAACCCCTGCATCTTTTTTTATTGTGAAGCTTTTCTGCAGCAGAGGCTGTTGTGCCAAAACAGGCAAGTACTAAAGTTGGAATCTAAAAGAACTGCACCACTACAACCAACATATGAACAAATATTTATGTAAACATCTTAAACTAACTATGACCTAGTTTTGATCGCTAAAAGTGGAGCTAGGCTAGTATAAAAACCTAAAACACCTCAAGGAACACTGCTTCTGATATGTTGCTACAAAAGAGGGAAGGAGGACTTTGACTTCTTGGAAAGTATATCGCATTTTTTGTTGCTTATTCTGTTCCAGGTTTTGCTAATTAAAGCAGCGTATAAAACTTTAGTTGAATGTGTGGACAATAGATTTATTGAGTTACCTTTTTTCATTTGTTTCTTTGATGGTTGTTAAACAGTCTGCATGGTTCATGGAAAACTAGGTCGTTAAAGGTTGTAAACAGGTTAAATGCTCCATTCAATTTACCTGAGCCTAAGCTACTAAGCAATATGGAAAAAATGTATTTAAGTAGGTAAAAG
>NW_015151200.1:108967-115291 GCF_000732505.1 Cyprinodon variegatus
CAACCAGAGTAAGCTACTGGGGTAGAAATGTTTTTAAGTCCTTGTACGTGACTGGGCTCCAGTTAAATTCTCCACACTTAAGCTTTACTAATGCAACCAGACCCCATCCCTGCCATCTCAAATCTCTGTGCTTTAATACGCTGCCAAACTGGAACTTCTCAGGTTCTCTTGCACAGCTTTTTTATGTTCTGCTGTAGAGTTATTGAGAGATCATTTATATTCCTTAACATGGTATGTAACTGTACTGAAATAAATTTAGGTTAAATTAGACCCTACCACAGGAGCAGGATTTTCCTGTCTTTTAACATCATCTTTATACTCTTACACAAATTAGATGTTCGCTGCTGTGTTCTCATATATTATATATTTACTGTTTAAGAATTTTATAGATCAGTAATAAAGTGTATTTGAAGGCTGGTTGTCATTGAATCAAAGTGCTTCAAATGGATTTAGCTAAATCGGCTTGCCGTGCTTAGCTTCCCCGGTATGAAAACACAACATTAATGTTCTCAGCGTGTGGAAAGGGACTCATTCTGTTTGTTTGCAACGGCCTGAGAAAGATCTAAAAGCGGGAATGAAGGGGCGGTGGCAAATTTAATTATATGATATTCATTTTAAAGAAAAACACTGTGGTAAACAGCTTCTTTAATTACCTCGGCTTAGTTTAATTAAAATAATTTTCACTATCAATTATCAAATCAAATAAAGCATGTATACAAGCTGTGTTTTGTGTGGTGCTGCATAATATCCTGTTTGCCAAATCAGAATAGGAGTCCTATTTTGACCTTGAAAAATTTTTAATTCATTAAACAAACACTGGCAGGGCTGAATAATCCAGGGGTGTTATATTGTTATTAGCATGCAGTGGGGTTTCTGTCACACTGCTACTGCTAATTATCAGCAGATTCACAACTGCAAAATGAGGGTAGTACAGTAATCAAACATGCTGTTGTTAAAAGTATTGTGTTCCTGCAGACCCTCATACTGGGCGAGGTAAACAGACATTTAAAAATGTAAATAAGCTGGTACAAGAAGAGCAAAGATTCGGTAATTTTCTGAATTTTCAGCTCCCTGAATAACAATTTTGAAGACAAACTATTAGCAAAGCATACAGTGTCAAAGAATTGGACAACCTTGCTTTAAGTTTGATCTTTTGTTTGCTTGTTAGTGCTCTACTTTTTGTCTCTTTGACCAAAAAATATCTTTTTTTTTTTTTTGTCTTAAAGACATCATTATTTCCGGAACAATTGGAGCCTATACGTGTCTTTTTTTAAATTATTTACATCTAGACCTACTGAAAAGAGCCCAGTAAACAATAAAGGGTTAACATTAAAATGCAGTGGGGTCAGTGTAAAAAGAGGAAGTAACATTTTTAAAATGGCCCAAAAATGAGATGAAATTAGATGAATAGAGCAAAGATTATGCCAAAATAATAAAAAAAAATCAAATAAACATGAGTTCTTTAAGATATGTGGTATTATGGGTGAAAAAGGAACAAAGTAAAGGTATAAGACTGCTGCAAAAACTACTCTGCTACTGCAGAATATCACGCTGTCCAAGGAAAACAGACGATTAAAAATGAATTAACAAGACAGGTTCTAATTTCTGAGAAGGAAGTGAGTCATGCGGTGACAAGAGACACATTCTTGTCGTTACTAAGCTAACATCCCCCATGAATCTAACTCGACTACCCCACTGCGTCTTTCTTTGGCCTCAGTCATGCGTTAGCATCAAATCAGCATGTACACACAGGCCATTTAGAGACTTGAAAGTTCACCGCTGGCTGCAGGGGTGAAAGCTCAGCATCCCTCTAACATCCCTCGACATGCCTGGGGGCTAACAGATAAAAAGCTTAAAGCTCAAACGGAAAAGGAGTTCTGCCCCGCGTTCTCCCATCTTCAGCCTTAGATCAATAAGATTTAATCTTGCCAAAAAGATCTTAAATAATTCAAATTTCCCTTTCGATGAAGTTAGAGTTACAGGGGAATCTTTTCTCTTGTCAAGATAGCTGGGATAACACTGAACAGGGGGAAAAAAACACAAAATGTATAAAATTTCTCTTCCCTGCATACTATTTAGCATGCTTTAGATAGGAACCATACTTTAACAAAGGCTGATTAAATAAACGACTCTTTAGTTTCTCTTATTTTTTATGGATCCAGCTAATTTGCCAGAGTGGAGAGAGTTTAAAGATCTTGACAGAAATTCTGTAATTAAGTGATTCTAAGAGGAACAATGCTTTTTCTCTACAGTCTAAATACAAACTGTCATAGTTTTGGTTCTGTTTAAGTTTTCATTTTAGTTTTCAGTTTCACTTTGATCCATGTTTCTCTTTGTTTTGTAGTTTTATTGGTTTAATTCCTATTTTGTGGATATATTTGAGTTGTTAGGTTTTTCTTTGTCGCCCTCTTGTGTCAACCTATTCTCATTATGAGTGCGTATGAAATCGTACGAAAAGTTATGCACCGTAATTTCGTACGTTTTGGACGTTTTTTTAATATAGAATATAAATTACAATTAGCCCTAACCCTAAGATATAAAACAGCAAGCAACGTAGTTAGAGACATGAATAAGTGATGATTGCACTGTTTCTCCCAGTTTTACGTCCGCCCGCGGATCTGCTTTTTTTTCTGTCTGCCAGCGCATGCGCACTGATGTGGTTTTTTGAGGAAAAACGTCCAAAACGTACGAAATAGTGTGCATAACTTTTCGTACGATTTCATATGAACTCATAATGAGAATATGTTGCTTGTGTTGGTCTTCTTTTCCCTTGCTCCTTTCTAGAATCCTCTATTCACACCTGCTCCCAATCGGCTCATTAGTCCTGTCTCTGTTCAGTCTCCCTTATAAACTCTCCCTGTGCAGTTCCTCAGTGCTGACTCCTCGTCTTTTCCTGGCTTCTAATGCATGTTTTCCAAGGAAGTTGTCTGGTTTTTGGTTTCATGTATTTTGTTCTTTGGTTTTTGGATTTTTTTTCTGCAGTTATTCAATTAAATCTTTAAGAACCCACCTCTGCCTCCTCACCTCTGCATTTGGGTCCTCAAAATGTCAACCCAACCCTGACACAAACAATATAATAAATGGAAATATAGATTGATTGGTTTATACTTTGACGCTGTGTCCTGTTTACTTTTGCAAGAAAAGGATTTACTTTTTCCTTTATGTTGTGATAGGAGGCTCTAGGGGTGACTGACTAGAACTAAGAAATGCAATAAATCTATTTATATGGCGTTTTATTGACAACGCCAAGCTGTTATTTTACCACAAAGCATTGTAGGATGGTTGGGCTGTATTTGGTAATCACCATCTGGATTTAATTCTTTCTGCAGCATTTCTCATCAGTTTTAGTCTGATCATCATGACCTGGGATGGAATTCTATTTATGCTAAAAAAAATTAAAAGAAAAAAGACCATCTAGACAATATCAGGACGTGGACTGGGTCTATATAATCTTTTTTTCTATTCTAATTAAATGGTTTTTGGTATATTTGGTATAGGCATATAGCGTGACTATAAACTTCTAAGTCTCTGGAAAGATGCTTCCCCCACAGCATCAGGCTGCCGCCATCGTTTGCCACTTTGGGGACGGTCTGATCAGGTCGATGTGCTGTTTTTGTGCCAGACGCATTAAATCGAGGTCAAAATGTTTCGCTTTTACTCTCATCTGGCAAGAACACCAAATAAAACTTTCAAATATTTGCTGCAACCCCTTGATGGCTCCTGGAAAACTGCAAATGGGAGTCCATATGGCCTATTGGATTATAAATCTCATCACATGTAGGTAGAAAACTTTAAAGGCAACAGAGAAAAAGCAGAGCAGACCTGGAAAAATTATAATTTCTGCAGAACATTATATGGAATGTTTTCTAGGATTAGTAGCATATCAGACATTTGCTATTTTAACAGTTGGACATTTTATCATTCTAGTGTTCCATTCTTTTCGGAGTGCTGATGTTTGTCTGTGGCATTGTGTGCTCCTGGTGGATTGCCTTAACTCTTACTCTCTCCACCTCCTACACAGTTCATTGTTCACACTTCCACAAAGTCGCACAACATGTCCTTGGGGTAATGTTGTTTTATATGACAACACAATGCCATTCCAGACTTGAGTGATGTTAAGCTACTCTTAGCAGACAGTCAACCAGCTCTGACTCACGACCTGACCCCTCACATCCATCCTTCATGCACACCACACACAAGCATGTAAATAAAAAGGCAACACGTTTGTTTTGTTTATGAGAAATATCAGTCAATGGCAGTCAAAATCCTACTACTGTCATATCATGTTACAAAATCTAATGGATTTCAACTTTAGCCCTATCTATAATGTAAATTTGAGTGATTTAAAATGTCCTCTGACAAGCAATGATATCTAGGCAGTGACTTCTTAAACTTCTGATCTGAAACAAAAAGTGAAGTAGAAGTGATTTGATTATTGGGGTGTGATGTCATCACGTTTGAGGGATTATATCAAATGATGTAATATATCAACTAACTAACTAGCGTGTCTGTTATAGTGAGCACTAACTGCTCTTCAGAGGCGGATTTAGGAAATTCTATAGATAGAGAAATGTTAATAGAATAGACATCCATTATCTGTTCTAGGTTGTGTCCCTCTCTTTTTGTCCCTTTTCTTCTTGTTTTCCTCTCTATGTTTTGTACTCAGCTGACTTTTCATGCTGTCTCTAAAGGAATGAAAGATTTTTTCCAAGCACTAAGCTCACTTAGCTGATTGCTCCTTCCTGTGTTTCCAATAAGGCCAAAGTAAATAACCCAGTCCTTCTTTTCACTGTAGACAAGCCATGATCTGCTTATCTGTTCTCCATTTTTCATTTGGATGAAATAATAGCTGCATGAATCATGACAGCAGACAATATAGAGGAGAGCAGGAGGCGGGGTTACCAATCTACTCGCTCTGGAGAGCAGAGTTCGCTGCTTTTAGATGTTGTCTCCAAAGTCTCCAGTAGCAGAAAAAAGTCTCTAGATTTGGCGCTAGGAGCTTTTTAGAAATCAAAGTGCTAGAGGGGTCTGAAAAGTCGCTAAATATAGCGACTAAAGCACTAAGTTGGCAACACTGCTCTTTGCACCGTTTGTTTTCAAACGGTTTGCTGCTGTCTGTTTGGACCTTTCTGAACATGTGCAGCAAATGGAGTATTGGGTGGGGCTGAGACACACTTAATATTATAAGAATTCTGATGGCATGTTAGGGAAAGGATTTTTATGAAAAAAATAAATGTAAACCAAGTTTTATGGGGCCCCCAGGCAACTGCCTAGTATTACCAAATGGTAAATCCCCCCTGCTGCTCTTAAAAGCTGCACACTTTAGGTTTGACGCTCTTTGTACTTTTGTGAAATAAAGAATTTCCACCTTTTGTTTATTTTATTTAACGGCACAAAACAGAATGAGAGAGGAGATCTACACAACTTGTAAAATCTATTAGAATAAGCCTAGTTAACTAGTAACCACTAATAATTCTAATAACAGGGTGTGCTTTGGGGTTTTATATTAATGCTTAACTAAATGGGTCATTTTACTTTTTTTTATGAATCTGGACTGGATTTGATCCAATCAAGTTTAAAATATAAATAACTGACATTAATCAAACCAGAATTAGATAATACTGCACTTAGTAGATAATTTAAGTGATTGGTTGATATTTGCAAACCCTTAGCCATAAATGAGACAGACACTGATTTTTCTTTTAGCCCCTAAGACACTGTAGGGAAAAGGACGATTCTAAAATAATGTTAGAGTCTCTTTTTTTTTCATGAAAGCTTTTGAATAAACATTGAAGTAGACGTGCAAAAATATCTACAGCAAAACCATCTTAAAATGTATTAAAATGAAACATCATTTGTTAAGGTCTTTTATACCGTCTTTTACCGTCTGTTTTTGTTCCTGCCCATTAAACCAAAAAAAGGGTTAGAAAATGTGGTTGTAGACTAAGAAATAAATTCCTTAAATCCTTATGTTCACATATAATATAATATATAATATTTCTGTTCTGTAGAAGCAAAGTAATACGATTTATTCGCCGATTATTTAGTTTCTGTTTTATTTAAGCAAACATGCTATAAAAAACAACAAAGCTATGTTTCTGCCAGAGATCTGTTCAAAATTAAAGGGTTGCAGAAACAAAACAGAACAATAACACTAAATGTTATTGTTTACTTGCAGATTTTACAATTTACAAGAAAATGCTACTATATAAGCTACTTATTCCTTGATTTTGTATACCCAGGTTAACCCTTTAAAGCCCGATCCAAGAATAAAACAAAACAGAAAATTACTTTTTTTTTTGTTTGAATTCCTTATTTGCCCTT
>NW_015151200.1:117986-118940 GCF_000732505.1 Cyprinodon variegatus
ATTTCAGAAACCGTATGTATCAAATACGATACATTTGGCATTATAGGGTTAACAACAAAAACAAATAACCATGAATACATACATTAATGATGGCTTAGAGAGGCTAACTAACCTTTAACAGGTGGATGGTGGTCATTATTTCACTATTTAACCAAAATCTGCCACTCACAAAATTGAAAAGTTGCACAGGCCTTTTCAATGTTTATTAGTGTGTTTTGTCAACCAATTAACTTCATTTGCAAAACAATGCTAATCCACTTCATTTCTTGCATAGATACAGGATGTCAAGCTCAAAACACACACCTTCATATGCAGAGCCCATAAAATATAGAGCTATAAATGCATGCTGCCAGCAAACTCATAACACTTTGCAATACGGGCTGCATTGACAAGAAATGTTGTGGCGTTTTAATATCTTAAGATATCTTTGCTGGAGATCTTGTTGCACGTCTACTTTAATTTTTAGTGAAATGTTAGTATTTTAACGACCAAGAAGGAAAGCAGACCCCAATGTTTTATGTCACACAGCAGAGATAAAAGGTAGCAACCACAAGGCAATGCATTTAACTTGTCCCTTAAGTAACATAGATGAAATGTCTGTAGCAAGAACAAAGGGTTTATTAGTGGTTATTACCATTAATATTATGCTAGTTAGTTAGAGAAGAAGACGGTGATTCACACTAATTTAGTTTTTAGATGTGCAGTGTGAGCAAGTAGATCGCAAAAGAGCGTAGTGCCGCACAGTGTGAGAACAAACATCGTGAGCTGTGACCCTGTGGTTTAGTCGTGCAGTGTGAGCTGTAGCTGCGTGCAACTAGGCTTGTCCCGATCCAATCAACGTATCGGATCGGACGCCGATATTGGCAAAAAAATGCGTATCGGCAAAGAATGTAAAAATGCCGATCCAGACTGCCGATCCAGTAAAAAAAAAAAATCCGGTCCGTATTTTCCAGT
>NW_015151200.1:119270-122972 GCF_000732505.1 Cyprinodon variegatus
GCAACCATTGAAAAAATCTGACAGTGTATGCCTGGCTTTAGGAAAGATGAATACAACCTCCAAAGAACCGTTCCATACCCTGCTGGTCCCATGGCCACACCCTAACTCCCCAAAGAGACAAAATTATGTTCTGCAAGGAGGACCTCCATCGTTCCAGAGTCTCACGCTTTGCACCAAAACATTGACCTTGATGATGTAAAGCTTGGATGGAAGTGCTTAATGAAAACCTATTTTATGAAGCTCTTTATGACTTTTATTTTATCAGTCTAAAGGCTACATGAAGCTTAGAGGTCCACAGTTAATGTTTCTGAGGAAATTTGGTGGCCTTGGATCCTTATGTGTTGCTGAAGAGCTGGATTTTATGCAGCCGTTGCAATGAAAATATTTGGAATACACCAAAACAGAAAAATATTGATTAATATTTAACTTAAGCAATAAGAGGACTTTCTTCTCTCTGCAGTTTAAAAAGATGAAGTTGAAGCTTTTTGGTCTCACTTTTCTTAGCCTGAGAATGCCCTCTTGCGTCTGTGCATCTGTGACGATCTCGAATGCGCCCAAGTCATCTCCCTCAATGATGCTGTAAGTCGACCTTGCGTTCTCCCCAATGTCTCGATCGTCCGCCTTCACCTTACCACCTGTTTTCCCTATCGGCAAATCTTCAGGGATCCCAAACTCATACAAACCTAAAAAATAAAGAATAAATAAAGAAAAATAGACATTTTAGATTTCCAGAAACCAACTGAAAAGAAACTCCAATTAAATTACTAAATCCATGGGTCCTAATGCTATATTACAGTAGCTAGTACAATAACTTAGCAAGGCGCTGCTTTCCAAGCAAATGTAAAAATATTTATCTTGCCTAATTGTAAAAAATAGGTACATGGAGCATGTGTTTCTTGATGGATTTATGAAGTCGTAAAGTTACTTACTTTTGTTGAACTTGGGTGGATTGTCATTAATGTCCGTGAGAGTGACAGTCACTGTGGTCGTTCCTGACAAGCCGCCCATATGACCTCCCATATCTTTAGCCTGAATGACCACCTGGTACTCCTCTCTCATCTCCCGATCCATCCCATGGAGAGCAATTTTTATGGTAGCTGCAGATGGAAACAGTTCATAGAACACAGACACAGTTAATAACAGGACAGATATATTTTGCACATCAAATTAATGAAGCTCGTGTAAAAAGCACCAAGCAAAGGCAAAAGGTAACCTTCAAAACCACCGTCCTCCTACAGTAGAGGACCATTCTAAAATGCAAGAAAGCCTCATCCTCATCAAGCATAGACAATGAATTTTCTATTTTTGTGTTGCGTAGCGTCTGTGTGACCATAGCAAGGTGATCGTGACTGATCCAACCCCAGCCCTGCGAATCAGCTGTTTGTATTCCAATGAATGTCTCTGCCGTATGCAGGCATTTGTATTCTGATTGAGTGTGAATTATGCTGTCTGTCTTGTATAATCTTGAATATTGTATGCAGAATGGACCTTATTGACTCTGCCGCAGTGCTGAATATAAAAAGGGCTCAGCACTGGCATATATGGATAATCCACTCAGGAAACAGAGGCCCCCAAGATCATCAAATGAATATAAAACCCCTCATAAAAGCCAGGCTTTGGCATGACACCCTGTCTTGGTTTTGAGCTCCCTCAGACAATGATAATATGCTTGGCTATGATGAGAACCATGGGAGGGGTTAGGCTGCTTTCTGCGCCTGCATGCTTTCCCCAAGATAGCTAGCCTTTTTTTTTCCCATAAAGACAGCACAATTCAAGGGCATTTTTATTTTGGAGGTCACACATAAAAGAGGCCATCTAAACAAATGCAGAGGTGAGGGATAGCAAAGGGAATATGACTGCATTACAGGAATAGGTAATACATGGTAAACATCTTTAAATCTGGGTGGATTGAATATTAAATAAAACTGTTTTGAACATGTGGAATCATGACTATGGCAGCAAACAGTGTTTTTGCCCATACATGTTTGAATACCGTGTTATATTGATCAGGAAGTATCGGGGAAAAATAGGGATCTTTGCTGTGACGGTAAATGGCCTGTACTTAGCAATTTTTCAAGTCAGGAGAATGACCAAAACACTACATTCAGTCATTCACCCATTCACGTACTAATCTGACTCCGCCAGATGGATTTGCTCCGCATATCCATCTGGAAACCTTCCGTTGAAGTAATTTTGGGAAGGGGAGAAAATACTGGTTAGCTGATTGGCCTATGTTGGTGATAGACGGGCAAAATAAACCAATCAGATCAACGAAGCATATGACGTACTAACAGAGCGACGACGAAAACACAACCACAAGCCAGGCTACTCTTGCCGAAACCAGTCGGGAGAAGAGCAAAAACATCTTTTCCTCTGAGAAAAGCCTCCAGAGCAGTGTTTTGCTCTTCTTTCAGTGAAGAAATACTCTGTAATTCCGATAAAACTTGCTCGATAGCCACGCTAACGCTAGTTTCATCGGCTGAAGCCGCCATGTTCTTTAGACTGAACTGTCACGCTTCTCGTTGCGTCACACATCAACCCGCCTCAAAGCCAACACTGACTGGACATTTGTTTGGTGAACGGCTCCAAATTTTCTTCAACGGAGAGTCTCCAGACTGATTAGCGAGTGAAATCTTGAAAGCTCGCGAGATCGGGATGGTCTCACGAGGCTACAGCTGCCCTGGGGCTCACTGGGAGAAGTGAAGCTGCCACATACTGGCCACCATCAGTAGGTAATGCAGGAAAAGTGTCTTGCTAAAGAACATTTTTACCAACAACAGTTGGGTTGCAGGGTAAACTCTTTTAGCGGACTCCATACAGTGCCTTGCTCAGGTTTTATACAGTTTTTAAACCTTTCTTAAATTCCATCCAGCGATCCATTTTGCTGGTGTCGATCCCCAGCTGTCTACGGGCAAGGGCAGGGTACACCCTGGACAGGTCGCCAGTCCATCGCAGGGCAAAACAGAGACAAACAAGACAAATAACCATTCACACACACACCTAAGGAGAATTTAGAGAAGCCAATTAACCTAACAGTCATGTTTTTGGTTAAGACCCCGGGCCGGGATCCAAGCCCAGAACCTTCTTGCTCCAAGGCAGCTGTGGTACCCCCTGAGCCACTGAGCAGCCCCCTTTGTTGAATTTTCATTGCTTTAATACATTCGGATTGTATCTTATTCATTTACACATCATAGTGCAGAAGTGTTAGATGAATTTAAGCGTATACATATATTTTTTCTTTTTTTTCTACAAGTTTCAGCCTGATTTTCTTTGTAAGAAACTCCAGAAGATTCAGGTGAAAGCCTCGACAATCCCCTGGATCAAAGACTACCTGACAAACAGACTTCAGTTCGTGACACTGAAGGATCATCTGTCTAATCAGGTAGTCAGCAGCACAGGAGCACTGCAGGAAAATTACAGGGGACAGTATGCTCACCATTCCTGTCTACTTTCAGTCCTCAAAACTGTAGAAATACTCAGATGACTCAGCATTTGTTGGGGACATCAGATATGGACATGAAGCTGAGCACAGGGAGGTGTTGCACTGATTTTTGGCATGATATGGAAACAATAACATGATCCTTATTCAACAACATGAAGGAGATGATCGTAGATTTCGACACTACAACGGCAATAATTTGTGCAATGTATAATGTGCAATTAGTTTTTTACATTAACCTGTTTCTTTATATTTGACACCCA
>NW_015151200.1:124795-131075 GCF_000732505.1 Cyprinodon variegatus
AAGAAGAATTCCTCATAAAATGAAGAACATTGCAACAGAGCTTTGTCTTCAGAAAAACTGATTAACAACAGAGAGTCATTATATTAAAGCTTCTCTAGTTCTTTTTTTTATTTACAAAACATGCATCAGGACTGCAGCTATCAACTTCTACAACAACGCATTGAAATGAAATTCTATAAGTTATGACATTTGATTTCCCTTTGGGATCAATAAACTGTCCTTGAATCAAATTTGAATTAAAAGGAGAAAATGTTAACAGTACGATGTCTCCATTGCAAGCTTTCTTGTAGTTAACATTCCTGAATCCTTTCCGGCCAACATGAAAAAAAGAGGAGTTATACGAAAACCAATACTGCACAACAACCTGATCACACCGTAACCATAGCAGTGGCAATATTTTGCTGTTGGAATCGCTTTTATTCCCCAAGGACAGGAAAGCTGGTAAAAGTGGAAATTGAATATAACTTTAAGAGGTTTATTTCACATATTCCTCCTTTCAGCAAAGTGATTGCAGTTGTAACTTGGTCAAAATCCAAGGTCCATCCATTTTTTTTAACCTACTTTAGTTCTGTTAAGGGGCTGTATCTTATCTCTAGTGTCCGGATGACAGGAGGGAGTATACACGCTTGACAGATCGTCTGTTCATCAGTGAGAGGCACGGAGAATGATGCGCACACCCTCTCTTACAAGACGGGTTAATTAAACTAACATGCAAGTCTTTGTACTGTGGGAGGAAAACTGAGCACAAGGACAAAACTCATAAAAGCATGGGAGGGACATCTAAACCTCAGAGAATTCTACTTTATTCTCCTTTTCTTATCTAAAGAGTCGTCTCTTTCTAAAATTGCCTCTAAAAATAATCTTTTTAGTGATTAAAATCTTCTTTTCACTTATTGTTCATTTGGCAAAGATTACCAAAAAAATATGTTTTGAGCATATCTTTAAAAAATATATTTTTTAACTGAAAAAAGGTACATCTCATTCTCTTTCCTTTCTTTTTATTTTATTGCATAAATCCAGAGCTTTTGATTTTTGGAAAGAGCTCTTCTCTTCGACTAATGTCTAGTTTTTCAACTCTAATGATTAGAAATGTTCTTTTTTTCCTTCTTTTTATAAGTCACCTGTTATGACGTAAATGACCTTCTGAGAAAAACAAACAGTTACATAATAATCTCTAAAGCCGCCATCATTATTTCCACAAATACATATTCGAGTTTTTCTTATTTTTACAAATACAATTGGCTTTTGTGCAAATAAATATTTTCAATAAATCAAACTAACACTTTGTTACTGATCAATATTTTAGTTTCAGTTTTCATCTGCAGTCTTCTTGGGTTTTATACCTGAAATAATTTATAAAGCATCTGATAAAAATAAATTAAAAGTGTAGCTCTTCTAAAACTTAAAACTGCCATAAAATGTGAACAGTGGCATTTTTATCTTTAACAATGTAAAGCTAAGATCTACAGAGATTATATAAACGATTATAAGGATTTAATTGCATAATATGAGTCAGCAGAGTGGTGCAACAAATTCTAAATTTGTTATTGAAATAATTTGGGGAAAAAATGTAATAGAGGTCAAAATAATACCTGACCTTTTCTCAAAAATTGACAAACAGATATAAACAAAATCTGCTTGGTAAGGCTATATATGAACCTGAGACTAACAATAATCTAGCAGTAGAGGAAAGTAGTGTCTATGTTCAACAATTCATGTGAAAACAACCTCCTGTGTTCCTCATTGGTGTGGATAAAATTAAGGTTGAGAGACAGAACTGTTTTCCTGCAGAAATCCTTCAGGCTTTGTTACAGGTTCCCAGATCCTTGAGGGGAAATGTGAAACCAGACTCAGACCTCTGGACCACAGGTCTGAATACTTTATTTTCCCCCCCAAAAAATAACCCTGCATATCAGTCAAAAAACATTGCACCCATCGTGAAAGGTTACAGGACTAATGTTTTATTCATTGAGATATGAATACTTCCAAATATCAATAAGTACTCCGTTAGTAAAATACGCACCTTAAAGATGAAGAACTATTTAAGGTGTCTGCATCACAAAAAGCAGCAATTGTACACAAAACTCAATAAGAGAAAGTTTTCAGTAAACAAAAATAACAGTTAGTGAAATGACTGAGCCAGAGTTAAGAGTTAAATTAAAAACAAAAAATCTGTAATAACCTAAAGAGGAATGTTGCCGAGATATGCTACCACAATATAACAGATTTGGAGAATGTTTTCATCTAAAGATGACAAATATTGTTTAGAGTCTCCAAAGATGGCCCAAAGCAGATGTTGAAAGAAAATTTACTACAACATTTATATTAAACAAGTTATTCCACTCTTCACTTCCATCACCTATTTGCTATTCTTTTGCACTGTAAAAAAAAATGTCTCCATTTTAGGTAAAAAAAAAAAAAAAGTTTTGAACCTTGTCGGGTTCATAAATGTAGGTTTGCAAAAGAAGAACTGAAATACACAATTATGGATACAATTTCTGCAGAAAGGAGAGACAGTTGAGAAGCAATTGTTAATTGTTGATTTTGTGTGTATTATTTCATGTCCTTTTTTGTATAATTTAATGTGACTTAGGTAGATTAGTTGGCTGGGAATTGATTTGAATAATTAACATAGCATCAACAGCCTGGTGATGCTACTGTAACTACCTTTAATTTTGTTCCCCTATTTTTCGTTTTCTATCATCAACAAGTCATAGACGTCCTCTTGGCTAAATATGAGACATTTAAACAGTCTTAAGAAAAGAGTTATCCTCTGGTAACCAGTTGTAGTAATTGAACTAGAGCCAAAAATTTCACAAAAAGATTAGTTGTGGTCCTAAATTCATAAAACAATTCCTTTATTTATCAGAAAGCAGCTAAAAAAGGCTATGAAAAGAACAGAAACTATATGAATGCTTTTATTACCCACTCATCTGTTGCTAAAGCAGAAGTAAATCTGATGATTAAAAATGGTGTAATTATTTTTAATTGTGCTGTTTCCCAATGTGCTATTTTTTGGGGCATGTGAGAATGTTGTTTTTTTTTAAAAAAAAAAAAAGCCCAAGCAGTTGTTTTCTTCTGTAGCTAAAAATCCCGCACTGCACCCGTAGGGTTTATCATAAAGTCTTTGTTTTTTTTGTCTTTCATTACGGATCTAAAATGCATCATAAGTCTTTTGATTTTTCTTTCAATCGTTTACTTTAGATTAAAACATTATTTATGATTAAGTCTTTGATTCAAATCCATGTATGTTCTGCACTATAATATTGATCTGTTTAAAATATAAAGTCTGTTGCACAACAATTAAAATCCAGAGTTACACCAACATGTAATCTCAATTTCAGATGAATACAGTATTTTTTAATGTCACCTTAATTCAGGAGCCTATATTAACCAAAATCAACTTATTGGGCTTTTAATGTTTTAATAATTAAAAATCGTTGTAATATATTTTATTGCAGACTCAAAGTTCAATTTACATAAAAAATTACATAACAAAGAAAACAAAAACAACAAAAGAATAAAAGGGACTCCTAGCCATTCAAAGGACAACCATAAACATCAATGTCTCCATAGTACAGATGAGTATCATTGATCGCACTATGGAGAAATTAACTCCTGCATCTTAACCCTTCCCGTTGGGGAGTAGTGGGCTGCCACTGTGCGGCGCCTGGGGAGCAATCAGGGGTGAAGGGTCTTACTCAGGGACCCAGAGTGCAGGCTGCTGGGATCAAACCGGGTATTTTCAACCTTCTCAGAGACCTATTGCTATTCCTGTAACGAATAATGTTGAAGGTTATATTTACATGAATAAATAAGTTATCATTGCGAATTCTGCTCTTAGAAAAGAGAATGCATATAATACAGTGGTTTTTTTTAACCTCTCCAAGAAGCAACAACCTTGAATGTGGTGTTTTTCTGTTGCGAGAGGTCTCCTTCCTAAAGAGGAGGCTCATCGCTAGAAGTTGCGTAATACCAAGCTACATCCGCCATAGCATTTCTATGTTGTGAAATGAGTGGCACCCACACAGCAGCACTGCAGTGAAGGGCAAGGATGGAAAAATAGCACCAGTGGATACAAAGGTAATATCTCATCGCATATATGTCACCAGATGACTTTGGAAGGCTTTAAAATTCAGGATATAGAGACTTTCAAAGAGGAAAAAAGTGCAAGTTACAGAGTTTTTGCACCCTCTGGTGACAAGTTGAAATGACACAATTATTGTGCACATGCATGTGAGAGGAGAGCGGGCACTGCAGTCTGCTGCTGCAGCACAGTTTTTTCTTTTTTTTTTTGTTTAGAGGTTTAATGTTATCTGAGGTGAAAAAGATATAAATACTGTAGTTATTTCAAATGGAGCATCTTACCTTTTTAGCAAAAAACAGATAGTTTGAGCTTTTCCTCACTATCTACTCTAATTTTATTCCATTGCTGATTAGACTCTAATATAGCCCATTTTGTTGCACTAGACTAAAGTTTAACTTTCTTACTTTCCTGTGGAGCGTATGATGGGATTTGAGGTGAAATTGTGATTGTTTTTGTGGTTTGTCTTCACACTCACTGTTCCCTCTCATTTCACTAAACAAAAATCTAAACTAAGTAGCCAGGGAGAATGAGGGTGCCAGGGTTGTTCCACCCACCACATGTGCAAAGAATTTGTTTCAAAACACTTTCTCTTCAACTCACAAAGGGAGCATATATGGGAAAATATCCACGAATACAGGAAAAGTCATTTAACATGTACGGCAATACACTGGAAAAACGATCTAGAAATAAGTAAAAAATTCTTAAATTAATGTATGTACCCTTAATTTGAGTATGTAAATGAGATGATTTGCAAATGGAACGAGTATTTTTACTCTTAAAATAAGATATTTAGATAAAATGCACTTGAAATAAAACAATGCAATTGTGTTTTCTTATTTTAAATGTAAATTGTCTTGTTCCATTGGCAAATTGTCTCTTTTAATTCAAGAACAAATGCACTTATTTTAAGAAAAAATTACTTATCTAGATTTGGATTTTTTTCCGGTGTATTAAGAATATTTATGGAAAAGAAAACAAATATTTACCTTTTAAAGTTCTGCAATGTACCCTAAACTTTACCTCCTTAACATTTGTTTAAAAATAGATGATTTTTGTAAAGAATGGGGAACAAATTTATATAGAATTCAAGGTTTTTGCACTAAAAAATGGGCAGCATTTACTTCAATTAACCTGATGCATGTACCGGTAGATAAAATTCATTGCTATTAATTTATTTAGAAATGCATGTTGGACTTAGGAGAGATAGAACCACGGGGAAGATTAAAGCAAGCTGAGGTTGGAAAATAAAACCCCAGCTTTAAACAACACATCGATCTGAGAATGGCACAACAATAGACTACACTGCAAAAAAATTGAAATCTAATTAAGTAATTTTTGCTTAAAATAAGTTTTTTTTTGCTTGAATTTAGCAGGTAAGTGAGACACTTTGCCAATAGAACAAGTTCATTTATATTTAAAACAAGAAAAAACTATTGCAGTGTCCTATTTAAGTGTATAATATCTAATTATCTTACTTTAGGAGTAAATATACTCATTCCATTGGCAAATCGTCTTATTTACCTACTGAAATTAAGGGTAAATACACTTAATTTTAGAATTTTTCTTACTAATTTCTAGATTGTTTTTGCAGTGTACCCAGACCGAGATCAGGTCAGGAGTTCAGAAGAGAAGCAGCCAACAGGACCAAAGCAACTCTGGAATGGCTGCAGAGATCTGCAGCTAAAGTGGGAAAATATGTTAAAAGGAAAACTTATAATTCATACAATCAACAGATGTGGACTTTATCACAAACTGCAGAGAAGAAGGACATTGATGAAAGAAACCTTTGAGAATTTCCATTTCCAGTTTGTCAAAAGCCATATAGGAGACACATCAAACGAGTTCAGGAAAGAGTTGGACTTTGTTCTGACTTTATAGTATCTTCTCATTCTTCTTACAAAACCCTGTGAGAGGTTACCAAAATATACTGCATAGCGTGATGAACCACAACATGCCCAGCATGTATGAGATACGGTGGCAGCATCTTCAGCACGGTCACAGAAGCTAGTCTGAGTTTGATCAAAAATATGGAGCTACTGCAAAAAAACTGCGGAAGAAAACTTTTCAGAGGGTCTGAAAGACTTAAAAACTGGGAGAGGATTTGTCTTTCATCAGGAAAATGACCTAAACGTATCGGTAGAGTTTATAATTGAATGCAACATAGTTTCATTAGTTAAAATGATCAAGTCAAAG
>NW_015151200.1:131799-133950 GCF_000732505.1 Cyprinodon variegatus
ATTTAGTTTTACTTTAACAGTGCTACTTCTACGATGATTTAAAAAGGAAGGTATCACACTTGTAATAAGATAGGACCACACTGGAAATCTAGATATCTAATTTTTTCTTAAAATAACTACATGAGGAGGAATTGAATTGAGGAGGTAAAAGAGAAATTTTACCAATGGAACAAGACAATTTACACCTATAATAAGGAAACACAATTGCATTGTCTTATTTCAAGTACATATTATCTAATTATCTTATTTTAAGAGTAAAATGACTCATTCCATTGGCAAAATATCTCATTTACCTACTCAAAATAAGGATAAATACACTTCATTTAAGATATTTTTTACTTATTTCTAGATCGTTTTTCCAGTGCACAGTCTTAGAGGTGCAACTACACTGCAAAAACGATCCAGAAATCAGTAAAAATGTCTTAAATTAGGCGTATTCACCCTTAATTTGAGCAGGTAAATGAGATAGTTTGCCAATGGAATGAGTAATTTTAGCCTTAAAATAAGATAATTAGATAATATTCTCTTGAAATAAGACAATACAATTGAGTTTTCTTATTTTAAGTGTAAATTGTCTTGTTCCATTGGCAAAATGTCTCTTTTACCTCCTCAATTCAAGAACAAATGCACTTATTTTAAGAAAAAACGACTTATCTAGATTCAGAGGTGCAGCAGAGTGACATATTCGTTCACTGCGACACACGCAGACGACCTGGTGTCTGAGCATAAATCAGCCTTAAGGTATGAATTGAGTTTAGGTTGGTGTCAGGCATGAACCCGTCATGGTTAGGGTTACATTTAGGTTGGAGAAATTAATGGAAGTCAAGGAAAGGCCCCGAAAAGATAATGAGACATGTTTGTGTGTGTGTGTGCATTTCTTAAACGTGGTTGAAAATAAGTCTTTTCAACTGTTGATCTTTTGTCATGAAACCAAACACTTTCTAAAGCACAGTGGGATTCCACATTAAACTCCCACAGTGATGCGTCAGGAAACCAGCTCTGAGACGCTGAAAACCCACAGAGAACAACTGGAGATGCCCCCCCCCCCTAAGCCTCTAATCCTGCTCCGTAGTACAGATCCCAGATGTACTCTTCAAGGCATCTTAGTGTTGCATCGCTCTCGGGCCCCTCTCTATTTTCACAATAATCTTGTTTTTTTATTTTTTTTTTACCCTTAGAAACATTTCTGTGATTCTTATTATAGTTTTCTCTTTTTCCGTTTTAGTCAAAAGCCTTTTCTGTACATGCCTTTTCTGTACATGCCAATCAACAAAGAGGTCACACCTGACCATGAAACTGTATTGCAGTTAATCCCCA
Source organism: Cyprinodon variegatus (assembly GCF_000732505.1). Classification (NCBI taxonomy): domain Eukaryota; kingdom Metazoa; phylum Chordata; class Actinopteri; order Cyprinodontiformes; family Cyprinodontidae; genus Cyprinodon; species Cyprinodon variegatus. The sequence goes on from NW_015151200.1 coordinate 133,117, forward strand.
TTGATCCTCTGAACACAAGGACACTATCTTAAATAAAGCTGTTATTCTCACTCTGTAAAGGCAATATTTTTTGTTAAGCCTCTTAAATTAAACCTTAAATTCTACACCTGATTCACCTTTAGAGTGTTTAGTTTCACACATATTGTTTGGGGATGTTCTGAGGATTTAATAGAACAATGACTGTATATCAAAAGGGTCACGTGTATAAATGATCGATGTCAAAAGTCTGGCTTAGTTTATGTAACAAAGTTGAATAAAGGTTCAGTAAGATAAGGATTTTTTGATTGAATGTATAAAAAAAAAAATATATATATATATATAACAAACAAAAAAAAACACACAATTTGGTGAAGTTTTAAAGATTGTTTTATATCTGATAATTTGGGTAGCCTTTGCCTTTGAACATATTCTGATGCTTAAACTGATATTTTATTGCTCTGATTACAAGAAATTCAGCAGAGTAGAACGAGTGAATGACAAACACACATCACAAAAGCATTGATGCTGGATCCCAGAACTCACACTGGAAAAACGATCTAGAAATAAGTAAAACTGTCTTAAATTAAGTGTATTTACCCTTAATTTTAGTAGGTTAATGAGGTGATTTGCCAATGGAATGAGTATTTTTACTCTTAAAATAAGATATTTAGATAAAATGCACTTGAAATAATAAAAATGCAATTGCGTTTCCTTATTTAAATGTAAATTGTCTTGTTCCATTGGCAAAATGTCTGTTATACTTTCTCAATTTAAGAACAAAGACACCTATTTTAAGAAAAAAATGACTTATCTAGATTTTGAGTTTTTCCAGTGCAAGAAGTGTTTGCTGTATTT
>NW_015151200.1:135726-137395 GCF_000732505.1 Cyprinodon variegatus
AGGGTTGGTCTACCGCTCCGAAGGAGAACAGAGAATTCAAAGTAGGATCTTAATCCTGAGAAACTGACTGAACAGATGATGTTTTGCCGTCTATATTTCCCTACTGATCAAAGCAAATACAGCCAAGTTACTGATTCTATTGCAAGGTAAAGAACAGAGCAGCTCAACACCCAGAGCATAGAGCAGAGTGTCTGACTTTAAAATATGCAAAGCTCCAAGTTCAGTCATCAATGCTTTTTTGATACTAAAACACCTTAGTAGGGAACATACCATAAACCATAACAACCAATAACAGACGTGAAATTCTTATTAAATTAGCCGATTCTTGACTACTTTTCCACCTGCTATCAATTACCTGCACGGTCCAATTAGATTACCCACATCATGACTAATAATAAACTGCTTTTGTTCTTTGCATGGGAAATGTATTTAAGCGCTCTTCATTGGGGATCTTAGTTGATCAGGCCTTTAGTGTTGCACACACACACACACCTACTCAGACTTCCTACCAGCAGCAACACTCTCATCTCTGCTGATCGTCGTTAATTATTCAAATGAATTCCTAATCACCACGAAAGGAAGATAGACAAACACTCATTTCCATACATATTTTCCTCAACTTTTTTTTTCTTTTCTTATACTTCACCGACCATTAACCAAGTGATGAATTGGGGCATGATGTTTATTTATTTATTGAACCCGTTTCACTCGCAATGTGTCGCTGCAAGTGTCAAACGCATCCTAATGGTTGTTTTCTGTTTACCTTTTATTTTCCATTAACATTCATTAAAACATCTGCCTCACTTGAATGAGCCATCTGTGAGAGCTCCTGACTCAAACAAAAGGTGAATGCTAATCCTCAGAATGTCCATTCAGCGCACTTCCACACCGCCGCTGCGGATGCTCTGGAATTATGGCGCCGACTGTATAGCAGGGCTCCAGTTCTCCATGTTGATCCAAGCCCTCCTTCTAATTATGCACATAAATTCGAAACCTCCTTTTCGTCAAAGTTGTTTATTGTGTTCTGTGTTCCAAAATTATGAGCCGTCAATTTCCATCTCATTCCTTATTAATGTCATTCCACCATTATTTAATCATATTGCTTACAGACATGTGCTAAAAATTCATCCGAAAAAGCAATTAGAGATCCAATCTGGAATCTGTTTTGAGTTAAGTTTATGAACCATGATGTGTCTGAGTTTGTGAGAGGGGGAAGTAATTATTAATATTACTTTTGGAGTTCATCCCTCAGTGAGGTTGCAGAAGACAACAACTTATGTGAACTGGCCCATTTAGCATTTAGGATGAGCAGAAAGACTTGAAGGAAGCGTTGCTTGTTAGTTCAGTCTGACATATGTTTTAACACATCCTGTTAACCAGCCACATGTCACCAAGGAGGATATTTTATTACAGAGAGCTGTTGGGCGAAAACCGGAAAATATTAGTTCCAGTATGTTTTTGTGATCCATAAATGGTCCATAAATAACGGTTACTGCTATGCTTTCAATAACACTCTTCAGTGTGAAAACTGTAGTTGAAAAAAAGGAGAATCAACGTGATTTACCGTTTGTCACTAGGGTGTTAAAAGCTCTGTGTGTGAGAGCAGGTATTTAAAGGAAAACTGTGGATATCAGCTGGTTTTGTTCTTAATGCTACGTTCACACCGGAC
>NW_015151200.1:138742-147943 GCF_000732505.1 Cyprinodon variegatus
TATGGAGCAGCATCAGACTCATTCTGACTAGAATTGAGTCGGACTACGTCAGGCTAGTAGAAGGCTTCCAGCCGTACATGTTTGAGCCCTTGCCTCGCAACGCTGCCAGTTCTGTTAGCTCTACGCCTGCCGAAGACACAGACGTCCATCCCCGTGAACACTGGGACGCAACTCAATGGGAAAGGAAAGGATTCTGATTTCTGATTTCAACCGTTGTGTTTAAAAAATTCTATCGACGGATGAACGTTGATATATGATTGGCCGAATTTAGGTTTTCAGGCTCACTTATAACTAACTGGCCTACATAAGATAACGAAAAAAACACAGATTTTTAGACAGGATTTTTTCTAAATAGACATTTTCTAAATTTTGGTACAAAATGGTCTGATAAAGAGAACATTTATATAGTCAGAGTGATTTGACATTCAAATATGACTTCTCTAAGACTTTAAGAGTCTGTACCATTACTCAAGAAAATTATTCAAATTGATTACCAAATTAGTTCTCGATTATTAGATATAATTGGTTGATCACAATTAATCCCATTAATCATCCCAGCCCTAATTTCATGTCTGTCTTTTTTGGGTGCTTGAAGGAGCTGAGCTACCAAGATCTGACTTAAGCAGACACAAGGAAGACTCATAGCATTAGGAACAAGATGCTGTTTTACCCATTTCAGCTTTAAAACCTATTTAAAGAGCATCTGCAATTTGTAAATGTTAGAAAACATTTGAAGATTTGTAGCTATGCATTCTGTTCCAGGAAAAAAAGAAACTAATTTTCAGAGTTAGGAATTAAAGCTATGCTGGTTACTTTTTTGTTTTTAAACTTCATATTACAGCAGCTGTGCTGTCAGACTGTTTTCTTTTTTTAAGGACTATATTTGATCATCTCTGTTTACAAATGGTGCATATTAATACTGATCAGTCTTAATACCTTAAGTGATTGCTGAAAATAAACTGAAAATAACAGTCAAACACAACCTCAAATGAGCAAAACGTTTAGTCTTAAAATGACAACAATAAGAAAGGATGATTGTCGCTCTTTTGGAATTTGGATCATTTTAAATCAAAGCAAATTCAGAATTCCTGAAACTTGGATTCATTAATATGCAAGAACTACAGATGCTCATCTTGTTACACTGCAAAAACGATGTAGAAATAAGTAAAAATGTCTTAAAGTGTATTCACCCTTAATTTGAGTAGGTAAATTAGCTAGTTTGCCAGTGGAATGAGTAATTTTACATAAGATATGTTATCTTATTTAAATAAGATAATTAGATAATATGCACTTGAAATAAGACAATGCAACTGTGTTTTCTTATTTTAAGTGTAAATTGTCTTGTTCCATTGGCAAAATGTCTCTTTTACTTCCTCAATTCAAGAACAGATGTCCTTATTTTAAGAAAAAAGGACTTATCTAGATTTAGTTTTTTTGCAGTGTACCTTCTATATAAAAAAAAAAAACATATTAATGTTCTTACAAATATAAACAACATAAATTTCCATCTATCAATCAGTCTAGATTAATAATATTAAATCTATTGTATTAGTTCTTAACTTTTGATTAGGTGCATAGTGAAATGCTATTCTACTCCCAGGTTTCTATGTGAAGGTGGGTGTTTACTTTGTCATATATGGAGCAGCAGACCCCAAAATGTTGTCTCCCATGTTTGCAGAGACCATAAACAAACCTTGTTTCCACTTAGAAATAAAGATTAAACTGAGTACCCCCGGTTCAGTTCTGCTGCTCCAGTAGCAGTATGTATAACCCAGCATAAGGGCTTGTGTTTTGAAGCGTGCATGAGTGAGCAGGTGGAGTGGGAAGCAATAGCCGAGTGGGGGGGCAGGGGGGGCTCGGTTGCGCCTGGCAGCTTGAGTTAGCGGCAGCCCCACGCAGCGATAATCTATAAGCGTTTCACAAAACAGATGGGCCGAGTTACCTGCAGTCCTGTTGTTTCTACACAACTTTTCAAGCAATAAACCAACACTGTCAGCTCCCCTTTAGCAGGCATTTGATAATGTCGTCCCTTATGGGCCTGTCGAATACGACCCCTGATAAACAACCGTGTAGGAGCTGTGAACAACATATTGGTCCATGTCAAAAAAGTGGTTAGTCATGGATTTTTTTTTTTTTTTCTCAGAACATGTACACTGTTTAATTAGGTGATCAGCTTATTTTGGCCAGAAGGTGAGGAAGCTGTTGTGTCTCCACCTGCTGATTGTCTGCAACCTGTAACACCTACAGACATGCGGTTATAAAACAGGTCGTCCCGCCCTGTGGTCCCCTCAGTTAAAAAGCAAACAACACTAGAAGCTGTGACACTCAGGCAGATGCTGCAATACTTTAAACTTGGCAAAAAAAAAATGATCAGCTAAAGTGTGAAAATAAAGTTGTTGTTTGTTTTAAATAAAAAAGGTGGATCTAAAGTGCAATAAAAAATGAAATATTTAACCCCTGGGCTGCTCAGTGTCGCAGTGGGTAGCACCGAAGGTTCCAGGTTCAATTTCCGGCCCGGGGTCTTTCTGCAAGGAGTTTGCATGTTCTCCCTGAGCATGCGTTGATTCTCTCTGGGTACTCCAGCTTCCTCCCACAGTCCAAAAACATGACTTTTTTTTTTGTTTCTGCATTTTTTATTTTATTTTATTTATTTATTTATTTTTTTTTCCTACTTGCTTTGATTCTGTTTTATCTTCCTGTATTTTAATCATGTAAAGCACTTTGCATTGTCTTTGTACTGAATTGTGCTATACAAATAAATTTGCCTTACCTTGCCTTGACTGTTAGGTTAATTTGCTTCTCTAAATTCTCCTTAGGTGTGAGTGTGTAACCTGACTCCGCCAGATGGATTTGCTGGATTTGCTCCGCATATCCATCTGGAAACCTTCCGTAGAAGTAATTTTGGGAAGGGGTGAAAATACTGGTTAGCTGATTGGCCTATGTTGGTGATAGACGGGCCAAATAAACCAATCAGATCAACGAAGCATATGACGTACTAACAGCCAGGCTACTCTTCTTTCAGTGAAGAAATACTCTGTAATTCCGATAAAACTTGCTCGATAGCCACGCTAACGCTAGTTTCATCGGCTGAAGCCGCCATGTTCTTTAGACTGAACCATCGCGCTTCTCGTTGCGTCACACCTCAACCCGCCTCAAAGCCAATGCTGATTGGACGTTCGTTTGGTGAACGGCTCCAAATTTTTTTTTTTACGGAGTCTCCAGACTGATCTGCGAGTGAAACCTTGAAAGCTCGCGAGATCAGGATGGTCTCACGAGGCTAGTGAGTGTGTGTATGAGTGGTTGTTTATCTCTGTGATGGACCGGCGACCTGTCCAGGGTGCCTCTCGCCCATCGACAGCTGGAGATAGGCACCTGCATGACCCCGCTTGCGATAAGCGTGTCTGAAGATGGATGGATATTTAATCCCTTGAATGTTTTTTTTTTTTTGTCACGCATTTCATATTGTTGTTTGCAAGAAGTAGTGTCAGAGTGGAGCCATGCTAGAGTCCGGTCCGCAGTCTGGTTCAGGATTATTCACACTAATCAATGGCATCAAGAATGCAGACTAGACTTTATACAGTTCTGTTTGTAAATGATGATATTTAATAAACTCTTTATGGTAAATAGTTCCCATTTAATCACCTGTTTAAAGGCGCTACTAGCAGCAATCTGAAGTATGGGTTACACTAAAAACAGAGAGCTACGTCACATTACCCTTTATTTCACTAAAACAAAGTGGTAAATAACATCTCAATGACAGCAAGTCAGTGCGACAGACCATTTCTTTTATCATGATAGATATCTCTGTTTATTGATAATCACATATTTTGCTCTTAATGGAGGTTTCTTCCTGTTAAAAGGGAGTTTTTCCTCTCCACTGTTGCTACAAGCATGCTTAGTGTGAGGGATTGTATTTGAGTCAATGAATCGATGCAATCAACTGGTTTTCCTTAGATAGAAAACTTTGAATCAATTTGACTGGATGATCTGGTTGAACTGGAAAGTGCCTTGAGATGACATGATGTGAATTGGAGCTATAGAAATAAACTGAATTGAATTTTTTCTTAGTAACTAAGGTTCCTCTTCTTTATGTCTAAATATTACTAAATACTTTATTTAGAACCTCAACACAAACATATCAGTTAAAAAGAAAGGGAGCGAATAATTCTTGCATTCTGAAATGTTCTGAAAGATTTTGTCTAAAAATGTTTAGCAAAAAAAAAAGGAAAAAGAGTCTAGAGAGGTAATCAGGGTCACACTGTGAAAGCCCATTTCTTTCTTTTTGCTCCCATTATGGGTGTGGCTTATATTTATCAAATTTCGTAGAACATTACGCTCCCCAATGGTAAGAAACTGACAAAGGGTCTCCAAGCTCTATTATAAGCTCCTATTAAGTCTAATAAAAGAATATTTTTGTCTCACAGAGACTTTAGTGAAGCCGTATCGAGAAAGGAATAGGAGCACAAAGAGCTTTCCTTGTTCTATCGAGGTGTCCTGCTTTATGTCTTCATTTTTAGCAGCGGTGGTGGATTAAACTGGGTTTCATGTTTAGAATACAGACATAATATTTACTGCATAATGATGTAAATAAGATGTATTTAATAAGGTTTTCTCAGATGAAAAGATTTTGTGTCCACTGTTTCTACTGCCTTTATCATCTTAGATAACTCATGGTTAAAAAGTATATCCTTTATAAAAGCTGGTGTTTTAATTTGGGGGAAAATTGCTTTCAACTAAACTGAAGTGTATAAAAGCACATGAAATAATCTGATAAAACTAAAAAAAGAAATTTGAGGAAAACAGAGATGAAGCCCCACATTTAAAAATTCATACAAGCATAAAAATGAACTCACCAGAATTTGGATCGACTGAAAAGTAGGGCTGTCCATCCAGGATGCTGTAGACGAGCTTAGCGCTGTTCCCGTACACCGGATCATCGGCATCTGTGGCTGTTACCCTGGTAACCGGGGTACCTGTGGTGCAGGAGAAGATTGTTACGAACAGCAGCTCTACGGCAATCAGGTTCAAATCCCTTTACATTGAGATGCGGTTGTGCTGAGCCAATCAGAATGAAGCGATTTGACCCAACGTGGGGTTGATTGGTTCAAATGTCTGGAACCTACCCGATTGCACTGTGCTTTAACTTATTTTTTCTTTAAGTCTGCATTTGTGAAAAGAACACAATCGTTAAAACTGAAGGAAGCAGCAAGGTGTGGATTTGCTGTCTGATCCCTTTCAGTGTAATTCTGCATCTTTTGTTAGAATATAAATAAATGATGCCTTAAAAATGTTCTTCTAAGCATCTTTCTCATTAGTTATGCAAATAGAAAATCTGAATACCTTAAAACCAGAATAGGAGGTCAATAGATCACCCATTTTATTTTGATCAAGACCAATTTTCCAATTTTGTGGATGCTGCTACTGGTGTTAAAGTGAGAGTAAACTGAGAGAGCTTCACATTATATGCCTGGATTGGTTACAGCAACGGTGGAGAAAAGACAAGCAATTTACTCAGGTAGTAGTATAATACTTTATAATTTTAAAAAAAGTAAAGAGTACAAACTCTGTGTCTAAAAAGTCTGAATAATTATTAATCATTATAATTATTTAAAGTGGCAATAATGTAACAAATACTTAATAATTTGATATGTTAAACAAATAGCTTATTTTAGTATTTTTTTCCTTAATGTCCCATGAGAACGTTCATTAAAAGTTATATTTATCTGAGTAGATTTAGATTATTTCCAAGTGTCAGTGCTGCAGTGAACCCAAAGGTAATTCAAACTGTCACCACGGCCCCTCAGGTCCATCCTAACTTCTAATTGGTTAACGAACACAGTCAGTTTAAAACCAATCAACATGAACAGTGTAAGTAATTATGTTGGGAGTTGGTGACACATGTAATTAAAATGGGTATAGCTGCATTTCTTTGGCAATATAAACTGTTTTACAAAAACAAACCAATCATGTTATTATTTTTATTAACATAGCTAGATCTAGATGTAGCAGAAGGTTTATGTTGATATTTGCAGGGGTTGAAAGTAACAAAAGTATATTAACTTAATTACTGTACTTAAATCCTTTTTTGAGTATCTTTACTTGAGTAATATTTTTCTTATTTTGTTGTTGTTTTTAATAACTTTCACTCCACTAAATTTCAAAGTCAACTACTTCTAGTTCGCTACATTTCTAGGAAGCTGCTAGCTCCTTCTTCCTTTTGGAGCTTACGTATCTTTGTAATCGGCTGTTCCTGTTTTTTCTTTACTAAAATGTTATTTCAAAATGGCAGATACACTGCAAAAACCATCTAGAAATAAGTAAAGATTTCCTAAATTAAGTGTATTTACCCTTAATTTGAGTAGGTAAGTAATAGGATTTGCCAATGGAATTAGTATTTTTACTCTTAAAATAAGACAATTAGATAAAATTCACTTGAATTAAGACAATGCAATTGTTTTTTCTTACTTTAAATGTAAATTATTTTGTTCCATTGGCAAAGTGTCTCACCTCCTCAATTCAAGAAAAAATGCACTTATTTTAAGAAAGAATTAGTTATTAAGATTTAATTTTTTGCAGTGTAAAAGCACTAAGGACTGAACGTGGACACCATTGGGTTAGAGATTGACGTTCCACAAATGTGAAACACTTAATTAAGATTATTATTTGTAGTTAATACATTTTATTAAGGCTTTATTTGTTTCTATGTGGCCGAGTTGTTCAGTAGGTTGAATTCTCAAAGCAGAGTTGTAGTTTCTGCATGATAATAGATCAAACTATAACCCTCTATTCCATAGTGGAAAAGTGAGGAGAATCAAGACACCTCTGATTTCTTTTTCATTTCTTTTTAAATAAGAAATAAAAATCAGAGCAGATGTTCTTATTTTTTTTTTTGCCATTTTTATGCTGAAGTTGCTGATGAAGGTTCTCAGTCATCTAGGTCACAGTCATCCCGTAAAAATTCAAAAAATATCCACTGGACTTGGTTTCCAAGATTTGAAGACGTTTTTCCACCTCTCCACACTGCAAAAAATGTAATTCTAAATGAGTCATTTTTTCTTATAATAAGTGCATTTTTTCTTGAATTGAGGAGACTAGTGAGAAAATTTGCCAATGGAACAAGACAAATTTCATGTAAAATAAGAAAAAACAGTTGCCTTGTCTTATTTCAAGTGCATATTCTCTAATTGTCTTATTTTAAGAGTAAAAATTCTAATTTCATTGGCAGATCATCATATTCACCTGCTCAAATGAATGGTAAATGCACTTAATTTAAGACATTTTTGATCATTTCTAGATCGTTTTTGCAATGCAGGAAGCTTTCTCAATTCAAATGTCTGGATCCGCAGTGAGTTTGAGTCTTATATAGACAAAACTTTGTATTGCTTGGAAACATGCAAATGGAAACCGATGAATCGGTCGTTTGGTTCCATCGTTAGCCTGTAATATCTGAAACCTGTCTATGATTCTGAGGGTCGGTCGTTAAAGGGGGGGGGGTATTGTCTCCTATAATACCTGAAACCTGTCTATGATTGGACTCAAACTCACTGCGGATCCAGACATTTGAATTGAGAAAGCTTCCTGGAGAGGTGGAGAAACGTTTTCACATCTTGGAAACCAAGTCCAGTGGATATTTTTTGAATTTTTACGGTATGCTGAAGTTCTACAGTAACTTTACAGGTGTTTCCTGAAAGTTACATGGTTCTTTAAAACTGCTCTAAAAATTAAACAGAAATGTAATGATATTAGAAAATGCAATTTGTACTTTGGAATACTGAAGTTTATTCAAAAGCGAGTACTTCAATACTTTAACTTGAGTAACTTTTACTTGTTGAGCAAGATTTGACTACGATTATCAATAATTTTACTCAAGTACTACTGCTGAGAACTTTGTCCACCGATGGATATCTGTGTGTTTTTTTAGCTAATGACGCATTTGATGACTATATGACTATATGACTATATGTTGTATTTAAGAAGGGTCAGAAAGTGGGAGGGGTTTACTGAAACAGGCCCCTAACCAATCAGAGGACAGAAACTAGTTTATCAATCCCTGCAGTAGAGGGGCTAAGATAAATTAAAAACTCGTAATTAAATGTATATATTATCATAAAATGTAACCTGGAATATAATTATTTGCTTATATAATTGTTTAACTTTAATTGAATATATATATTTTAGCCTAACTAAATATAATAAAACTATATTTCGTTTTCTGTAATCAATTTCCAATTTAATAAATATTTATAACTATGATTTCCTTTTTTTTTATTTTTCTCTTAGTTGTCTGTTTATGTAGTTTTTTAGTTTATTGATGTTAATGCATTTTTTTTTTTTGCTTTCCAAATAAAAACGCTTCAGGTGTTATAACTTTTTTACATTAGCTACTCTCAAAAGCAGAAATCAGGTTCTTTATTACAACAGCTTTATTATATTTGTCAAAAATATATGCAAGGACCTTCATCAATATTCCATTTACACCGAGCGCTCAAGGCAAATCAGAAAAGAGATTAGTGCCAATTCAGTCTACCTTTCAGAGCAGCATTATCCACTATCTGGAGGGTAAAAGCTCTCACAATCTGAATTTAAATATATTATTAACCCAATTAAACCCAACCAGTTCTTATTTGCAGTGACCCACCTCCTGAGCAGTCATCCAAAGTACGTGAGTATGGGAGAGAAAGAGAGAAAAGAGGCTGGCAGTCTGAGGGTGGGCAGCACGCTGGCAGGAATGCTGCAGATGGTATGGTAATTGTTTCTCAGAAAGATGTTTAGTGGTGTTCTGACTACAAAGGGAAATGTCCCTCATCACAGGCGGCACAGGTCCTGCCACAGGCTGTTAAATCTGTCCACTGCAGATGAGGGACCTTGTGCAGACACATGCTAGGTGAGAATTTTCTGTCTAGCACCGTGATTCAAGAAGTTTAGATATCAGTTTTAAAAAAATGAAAGTGGCATGACTCCGGAAAGTCTTTAAAAGAAGTTTTTATGGTGTCATTGTGACGTGGAGGCGATCCTCTCAGCAATCAGGACGCCAGGTTGGCTTTTTTACACTGAAAAAACAGCTCATAAGATTTACTTGAAAAAATATATTGTAAGTATTTGCACTCAAATGATTTAAGTAAAATTTAATGCTGCAATATCAAGTTAACACTCACTTGCAGAGATGGCAAAAGTACTCACTTTCCGTACTTGAGTAAAAGT
>NW_015151200.1:150113-153915 GCF_000732505.1 Cyprinodon variegatus
TTTAAGAAAATCTAATTAAAATTTACTCTTCTTCCAAAATGCATGTATTACATTAAAAAAAGGTTTAATTTTACTTCAGAAACTCTAGTTCTTACAGAAGCTTAAAAATTCTAATTAGAACTTATTACAAATACTCTAATAGAGTTTACAACACCAAAAAAGTTATTTTTATCAATGTATGTGCCCCCAGCTGGTCAGCACTGACAGCTTTAACTGTTGATTATCTTCCTTTTGACAATAATCTGTAGATTCTCACTGAGGTCTGGACACTTTGCTGACCAATCCAGCACAGTGAAAATATACTTATTAAATCAGGTTATGATATCTGTGACCATCAAATGAATCAGGTGTATGGAGAACATGTGAAACATGCAGGGTGTGTTTGAGGGTCAGGGTTAAAAAAAAACACTGCTGTAGGAGGGTCTGAAGTTCTGCTGCAATATCAAATTAACGTCTCCAGGAAGTTCATCAGTAGACAGATTATGTTTGGCAATGTTTCTGGTGCAGTATAGAAAATAAAAGAATAGAATTCTGCCAAAACACTGAGATGCTCCAATCAGCTGCTACTGCCTTTGAGGCATGCGACACCGAGGCTCTGGAACAACCTGCCCTGTAACAATCCATCTGCAGGATCTTTTGCAAGTTGAAGTGGACATCTGGTAAAAAAAATAATGAATTAATTAAAATAAAAACTAAATTAAAAAAAAGAAAATCTATTTACATTTTTAATTACATTTCTACTACTTTTATTTTCATTGTATTGTATTGCATTGTTTATGTATTTTAGCTTTTAAGTGTTTACCTTATGTCCTGTCTCTGTGATATCTGTGCAGCAATTTGGTCGACCACGGTTGTTTTAAATGTGCTTTATAAATAAAGTTTGAGTTAAGTAGAGAACAGAGTAGAATTAGAATATAAAATAATAGAATAAAATAGAATTCAAATGTATTGCACACCGTAGCAAGTACAAAGCAATGAAATGTAGTTTGCATCTATCTATAGTGATGACACAGAACGTTACAGTTCAGTCACACATCCTGGATATGACTCTTTATGGCTCTTTATGAATTTTGTTTTATTATTGTTATTAAGCAAGGGATAGGATCCAGAAATTATACTATTAAAAAGTCCTTAACAAAAAAAAAAATTTTTGAGAGTAATTTTGCTGTTTTCTTAGAATTAAAAAAATATGATTTCCTCTTTCAGTTTTTTTTATAATGCATTTTCCTTTTCTTCATCCGATTCAGTTTAACTCAGTGCATTCTTTTTAAATTACATTTAGCAGATCTCATTTTTCTCCACTTGCAGCCCAGTACAAAGGCTTTCTTTTGACGCGCACATTGACCAATAAAAATATTGATCCACTCAGATGGACAAAAATCACCTTCACGTCTCACTGCAGAGGAAAGCGCGTTCCTGGAAGCGAAGAGAATGTAAAACACTTGAAAATAATGCAATTATAAAAAAAAAAGATATTCGGGGAAAAAAAAGAAGAAATGAAATATGAAAAAAAGATTTCTCTTTAAAGAAAAAGAGTATGAGAAACAGCTAAATTTCCCAGAAAACATTTTATTGATTCTACATTTTTTTAAACTATTATTTCTGAATAGCACTTTTTTCATATTTCCATTTTGAAATTGTGTTATTTCCTTTCAAGTATAATGGAGGAAAAAAAATCCCTTCATAGATCTTGAAGCAATGATTCCAGCCTGAGTTTAAACCTCATAAATATCCAAAAAAACTTGTAGAGTATTTGTTTCCTGATCCTGTCAAGGCTAAGACTTTTTTTATTTTGTGTGCCTGGGTGGAAAACTCAGATCTTCCATTGAATTCCCTGGAGTGTCTCACAGACTGTCACTATATAACACTTGTGTATCAAAATCATTTTATTTCCATTATAAAGCATTAAACTTTTCAAAGAAACTGAACTTGAGGTTTTATAAGACTCTTAAAAATGTGTAGAAATAAAAGGTGGAAATCTATCATTGTATGAAAATGGAATCAATATAAAATGGGCTGGATTTTTGAGATTGAATTACTGAAAACTATTTTATTTTGAGCGATGGAGGCCTGAGCAAGTTAAATTATTCAAAAAAATGAAAAACAGATATTTGAAATCCAAATAAAACGATTTGTTCAGCATTTAACCACAGAGAAACAGAACCCGATCTTCAGCAAAAACAGCACAAAGGATAAATACCACATCCATGTCGCAGCTTTTTTTCCCCCTCTTACCTCCATAACCAGTTTGTGCCGTCAGCTGAACGTGTCAGGGATTGATTAATAGTCACCGCCGTGTCTGCGGTATTGTAACAGCAAAACAGAGCAAAAGCCACCTTTGCACTCTAACTGCAGAAGCAGTTTCACTGTTGCAACCCAATTATTTCACAGTGAGGGAGCCTCAAGTGGTCCTCTGAGACAAAGGTGTTCCAGTAATTCATAGTCTTATGATGACCCACGCTGTTGTGTTGCCAAAGTTACCATATACATTTCATACCGCTTGTTATATGCCTATTGCAGTGTTTTAGATCAGCGCAGATCAATGTGCTGTTTGTTGTTTCTTTCTTTTTCTTTTTTCTTTGCTTGCTGCACTATAGCGTTGGCAAAAAAGGAAAATATATAACTGGATTTCAGCTTCTGAGTTTTTTCTACCCTACTATGTTTATAACTAACAATGAAATCCCCGCTCCATTTATCACGAGCAGAGGCAGCAGATGTGTTATCCAAAAAAAAAAAAAAAAATGCTTTTTAAGTTGATCTTCTGAGAGTAACACAAATTTCCCGTCTTGGGTTTTCATTCCATGATTTAGATACATAAGAGTCTACGGTTATTGATAATGATGATTACAGTAAATTGCTAGCCCAAATAACCCCAGTATTGTGTATCTGCTTTTCAGGCGAAGGGAATTGGAAGATAGACTCTCTAAGGCACAGAAAGCTCCAGGATTGCTCCTTCCTACCTATGTAATACTTTCGCATTCACCATTTGATCACCGCCTAACAGAGCTGTCATAGATTATTTCAAGGCAGTTGAACTGGAGAGCAATAGGCAAAACAAGTCTGTTGTTGTCTCCCATTGCCCAGAGGCAGAACCCCAGGAGCAGAAGCAATGAATTGGTATTTAATTATTTTTAAAAGGCTTAAGTGTCCAATTCAGCCATTGTTACTAAGTCAAGGAATAAGACTGTAAAACAGGAGGAAGTTAGGAATAGAAAATTACCCATCATTCATGTGTAGGGGCTATCTATGTGTATATATTTGATCTCTTTTTATTCTTATTTTTATCTTTATTATATTGTATAGTTGGATGTGTGTATATATTATATAAAACTGTAACTGGAGCGTGTAACAAAAGTAATTTCCCTCTGGGATTATTAAAGTATTTCTGATTCTGATTTAAGTATCAAAATGAACTAGTGAGCTAAATTATTATAGTAATCCTTTAGTGATAACCATAGAAACTATAATGCAAAAATTATTAGAATTTAAACTTTTTAATTTAGAGGGTTTCCGGGTGTTTTTAGGGTGACCCCAAGAAGTCCCAGTCAGGATTGATCAAGTCCCACCTTGTGTCATAAAGTCACTCGAGAACATAATCAATATTATTTAGTTAATAGCTTCTCACTATTGGATGCTATACTTTACTCTTCGAAAAAGATGCAAGTGCTACTCAAATATTTAAGCACTAATCTAAAAAGCATTCCTAAATCTGCTATGCTATGCAGACACTTTGGCTGCACTGATTCTGCTTCATTCTATCTCTATTCTCCCACTCTGCAGAATCTGTTAGTTCAATCTCTAA
>NW_015151200.1:154454-159191 GCF_000732505.1 Cyprinodon variegatus
ATAAGAAACAATAAATAGTGAATTCTTATCTTTTTAATCAATGTTGCTAAGTTTTCCTCATTGAGTTAAGGTATTGTTATTACCACTGGCTGGAAAATGGTGGATTGGCTAAATCAACAACACCCTGATTCTAGATAAACATGTTCAAATCTGTTTTGTTTTCTTCTCTACCATTGTTTGACCAGAAAGGCAATCATTTAAAGTTTTCTGAGAAATAATAATAAAGAAGACATCAATGGTGATCATGGCAAATTCTTGATTTTGAGATCACTTTTTAAATCCTAAAAGCTTTTAAATGTGTTTGTCTTGATGTTACACAAAATTCTATGTTTTTCACTGAGCATTTCAACCTGGAGAGACTAACACAGAGAAATGCTGCAATTAGAAAATATTATGTTTATTTATACAGCTAAAACAATCAAATTCTTCAAAAATATTTCTATCTAAGAACAAAACAGCTGATTGAACCTCTCTCTCTCTCTCTCTCTGCAACCCCTCGCAATGAGCATGCATGTACAACAGTGGAGAGGAAAAACTCCCTTTGAACAGGAAGAATCTTCCAGCAGAACCAGGCTCAGTGTGAGCGGCCATCTGCTGAGGCCCACTGGGGTTCAAGGAGACAGAAGCAGGTGAAGATATAAACCAGATCAATTCTTTGGCACTCGGGCCCTGGCAGAAGACTTTGATGCCGTGAATCAACATACATTTGGATGAGTAACCTAGAAAAGGATTAGAGTAGTCTTCCCTTGTGCTCCGAACAGTGGTGATGGAATAAGCCAGAGGATGAGTGGGACTGAGAATGAGGTAGGAGATGGGGTGGAGGTGGATGAAAGTCCGCTTGCCTGCGGGAGAGTGAAGCTGAGCCAGGGCTAAATGAAGGGTATCTTGCAAGATGATTGGCTCCGGATAAGGTGCGGCCCCCGAGTTGATCGGCGGAGCGTAATGAGGGACATCGTAGGTGGTTCAGGTGAGCTGATTGAATTTACTCTTACGCTTCATTTCCTGTTTTCAAAGGCAAAACTAAAGTGTACCTAAATTGTTCATTTTACCCAGTGGGAAATTTTCGTTAGCTTCGTGAGACCATCCTGATCTCCCGAGCTTTCAAGGTTTCACTCGCTAATCAGTCTGGAGACTCTCCGTTAAAGAAAATTTGGAGCCGTTCGCCAAACGAACGTCCAATCAGCGTTGGCTTTGAGGCGGGTTGAGGTGTGACGTAACGAGAAGCGCGACAGTTCAGTCTAAAGAACATGGCGGCTTCAGCCAATGAAACTAGCGTTAGCGTGGCTATCGAGCAAGTATTTCCTGACTGAAAGAAGAGAAAAACACTGCTCTGGAGGCTTTTCTCAGAGGAAAAGATGTTTTTGCTCTTCTCCCGACTGGTTTCGGCAAGAGTTTGATCTATCAATTGGCTCCTCTTCGTCGTCGCTCTGTTAGTACGTCATATGCTTCGTTGATCTGATTGGTTTATTTGGCCCGTCTATCACCAACATAGGCCAATCAGCTAACCAGTATTTTCGCCCCTTCCCAAAATTACTTCAACGGAAGGTTTCCAGATGGATATGCGGAGCAAATCCATCTGGCGGAGTCAGGTTAAATTTTCGTAGCCTTGGGGGATGAATTGCATGCTGGCAGTCATGAAGGGTTGTGTGGATGGGTTTTGGGACAGCCGACGGGGGGAACTGTTTTCAAATTAGTTTCCCCATTTTACATGGGGGTCTAGACATTGCCTACCACTTATAAAACTATTTTTTTTGGTGTAAAAGATTGTCTAAAGGAATATGAGTTTCATGATACAAAACCTGGTCAAAACATAGCAGTTTTTGACTAGTTTGTAAAAGATCTATTTTTAACCTTGCTGCAAATTATTAAATCTTTTCTAAAGCAATAAAATGTTTCCAAAACTGAAAGCACATCAACTAAAGTAGAAATTAAGTATGTTATAAATAAAGAACCATTTAATCCCGTAAATTCATTTCTGTTCTGGAAAAACCGAAGCAACTAAACTTTTTTAACAAGCAGATCAATCAGAAGATTCTTTTCTGTAGAAATACACCTAAATTGATGTTTTAAACCTATTTCTCCTATTCTGTGTTTTATGTGCCTATTTATTTTATAGATGATTAAAAAAAATATTTTGTTTGAATTTTACTATGAAATTATAGTAATTTGATAAGATAACATTTCTGTTTTAAATGATAAAATTGCACATATGGCCTGTAGGTTTCGCCGTTATAACACAAGAAGGAGCTAAACCAAAAACACATTTTTTTCAATTAGTGCAATTAGTGATCATTATACAGATTTATGAAAATACATAGAGACAAAGCTAAAACTTAGCTTTTTGTCACTATCTGCAGTATAACTTCAACCCCTATTTAGTTTTTACATGATTGTTTAAAAGCCACTGTGTAGGACCCAAAGGGTCACATGAGGCTGGAGAGTTGTTGGAAGCAGATTCTTTAATCAGGCTATCATGACAGTCTAAGCCTCTTTGGCTTGATGCAAGCAGAGTTCATTAAAAAGTAGTCTAGCCACATAACCTTACTTAAAAAATCCAATCACTTTGAAACCTGGGTTGAGATGCTGCATGTCCTCCTAGGGGGTCTATTTAGTTGATCAAATGTACAGCATATTCAGCAGTTTTAGAGAACGAAGGGGCTACAGCTGCATCATCTGTATCCCACAAAGGTGTTCTTTGATCCAAATTGGAGAATTTGTGTTTCGTTTTCAGGAGGCTAATTCCCTCCTCAGTGTCATCGCTGTTTGCCAATTGTCAAATGAGTTGAATGAACGACAACAAAGGAGATTGCACCGCCCAATTTTCAGAGATACAGAGTCTAATCTGCTTTAAAGTTAAATTGCTGCAAGTACAGAGCGAGCAGAGAGCCCTTTACGCCTCCCTAATTATGAAAAGCACCTTAGCCCTTCTGCAGTGGGTTGGACTATTGCATAATGGCTTAATACATTCAGTTACACTATGGATTTAAGTGTTGAAAGAGGGGTTCAGAAAAAAAGAAAAGTCTTAAAAAAAAAAACAGTAGAATCAGTGAAGCGTGAAATAACCCCCCCCCCATCCCCCATCCCCAGCCCCAAAAGGGGTAAAATGCTTCTCCCTGCCCCTGATATCAAATAATATAGAAGGATTAGGAAAGCCAGTGTTTTGTTGCTATTTCAAATCGGAGCAGATTAGCTTTTCTTTTTCCCGTGATGATCCAAAGAAATTCCAGGGACAGCGCTGAGATGGATACGCTGTGGGCAACGCAATGGGCACACCAACTGGACTGTAGGTGGAATATTGTCTCTGGCTTTTATTTGAAGCCTGTAGCACCATGGCGATTACAATAATAGCAACACAACACTTTCACTATACACTGAGAGGAATGAAAAACTGAATGGGTGTTTAAAATCAAAAGAACTGTGCAGGGGGACTATGTGAGGTCTAAAGAACAACATGAATGCAAACATCTTTCCAATCTGGAATAAAGATTTTATCTCCCTGAAAACAAACAGATTTCCCCAATTTTCTTTCTGGGCCTTTGGCTGGGCCCCTAAGATTTCTTTTTTATTCATCAATCTTTGTACTTAAATATTCTTTCTGTTATGATTTGTGGACATTAAGATCTAAAAAGAAGCGTCATCTTCTTGTCAGAGCCTGCAGTTCAGTGAAAGAGTGGAGTCAGAGTAAAAAAAATGCAGGCCCAGGAGGAGGATGGGGTCACTCCAGTGGTTGGAAGTTGGCTGCCATCCGGCTGCTGTTTGACTGGGAAGGGCCATTTCGAATGGCTGCTACTGTAGCTAATGGACAAAAGATTTATAATAACATCACATCTTAAAAAAAAAACATTATAAAACAAAGTAAATGACCAAAAGTGACATGCAGAGGTGGTGAACCTTCCTGGCAAAGGCTGCTCTAGTACATGAAGATATGAATGATTTAACCAGTTGAACCAGCATCACAGAACAACTCAACTCCAATGACGGCTAAGATGGATGAGACTCCACTGGGAAGGGTTCTGAGACCAAACTATGATCCCCATCTTTCATTTCACAAGATCCTCTTCAATATCCCTATAATGCGGAGGCAAATGTTTTGTAGGTTTATAAAACAAAAGGTGGAACTTCTTAAGAAGTAAGAAAATCTTATTTGAAAGAAGGTAGAAAGGAAGCATCTGAATGACTCATGAAAGCAGAATGAAGTTTTGAGCAGGACTTTAATCAGGTTTAGGGCCAAATCCAAATCCATCACCATTCATACTCAATAAAAAAGCTAAAAATAAAGTCCAACATAGAATTAATAAAACAATCATTCAAAGGAGAGTTGGACATTTCCTCTGTTATGATGGTAAGGAATCAAGGGTAATCGTAACAAACTAGACATCATTTATATCTGCTAAAGAAGCTACTTTACTACTTTTTACTTCATCTTGCACTCCAGTAACAGGTCCATGTTATTAGGGAGATGTCCCAACCACCTTTTCATATATAGAGAGGCCTAATTTGATTTCTACTTTTACTTAATCTTGATTTATAATTGACGAGTCTGCGAGGCCGTGCAGCAAATTTACATCATTTTGGGCTTTTACAGCACATTTTGGAAAAACTCCAGTAAATACATTTTTGTTGCTCTTTAACGGCATGAAGAGGCTTTGATAAAGTTGTAAGCTGTCATCCTCTTCTATGTGAGCGATGGATGGATGGATGGATGGATGGATGGATGGATGGATGGATGGATGGATG
>NW_015151200.1:160150-166044 GCF_000732505.1 Cyprinodon variegatus
TTTTTTTTTTTTTTTTTTTTTACACTTTAAAAACTCAGAAGCTGATCAAATATCGGGTTAAATATCGGTGGGGTGGCCGATGTCCGATATTTAGTTTTAAGGCCGATACCGATAGGGGGCCGATTATATCGTGCATCCCTAATTTTTTTCTTAAGTCAAATTAATATATTTATTCTGCAGCACTATAGACATTCTGTGGACGTATATACTTTTTATAAATTGTTTTGATGTATAATTTGTAGCTATGAACTTCAGTGTGTCCCACATGGATCTTGTGAGATTAGATTTAATTCCGGGGCTTCAGATTGAAGGCGGGTATTAAAAAATGCACACCACACATTTCAGAAATATACATGTGAGTGTGTAAACGCTGCAAAAAAAGTCAATCTCAATAAGTATATTTTTTCTTAAAATAAGTGCATTTTTTCTTGAATTAAGGAGGTGAGACACTTTGCCAATGGAACAAGAAAATTTATATTTAAAATAGGATAAAAAAAATTGATTGTCTTATTTCAAGTGCATATTCTCTAATTATCTAATTTTAAGAGTAAAAATACTAATTCTATTGGCAAATCATCTTATTTACCTACTCAAATTAAGGGTAAATACACTTAATTTAAGACATTTTTTTTTACAAATTTTAAGATTGCTTTTGCAGTGTATGTGTTTTTAAAGCATGCATTATTTTTTACTTTAAAAGAACAATCTACTTTGTTATGATTTATAAATTTCCATTAGCATAAAATAAAAATAATAATAAAAAGTTGTGAATCTCACATAAAGAAATGTTAAAAAATGCATGTGTATTAAGTAATCTTGACTATCTACTGCAATTCTAAGAAGCCTCTCTCCGTGTCAGCTTTACATCGGCCCTACCCGACCCCCCACAGGGTGAAACACGTTGGGCACTTATGGAAATACAGCCTGCCGTTATGGTTGTTTACCCATGCTAAGTGTAACGCCATTACTCATGTGCTGAAGTTCACAGGATTTAATGCCACAGCAATAATTTAAACACACATCATTTTCAAAGGATGTCATTACTGTATATAAACCATTTACATCAAATTTACAGCTGCTGTTTGTAGCTTCAAGGGCATACAGCGACTAAAGGGGCTTTATAATAAAGACATGGGGTCTAGCCTTATGTTTTGTCAAGCAGCAGAAATAATAGCGCCAACGCTTCCATTTAGTCTGTACACTGGCTCGCTGATAGGAAATCAATAGGTATCTTTCCTGAACCGGAGAGGGCGTAAATTGGGAGGAATACAGCTCCGTGTGACACACAACGGCCAAAGAAGGACACTGCAGCTTATTTCTGTTGCATGTTTTCATTCTGCAGCTCAGCTTCATCTGTTATGGCCTGTTTATTTCCTGCAGTGGTATAGCCAGGATAATCAAACGGGGGGGGGGGGAAGTCATAAAGACTTTGCTTTGAGCCATCAGGATGTTCTTTTGCAAACACTTACTTTACACTGCAGGGTGGCAGAAAGAGGAAATGAATTTGCTAATTAGGCAGTACAGTAGTCTGCATCTTCTTCTCCAAATTTAGAATTATTTTCAATGTTACCCAATGTTTTTTTTAATACAAAGACACACAAACAAGGCTAATTTGGAGCAAACTAAAAGCCTTGCCATTATGATTTCAGAATTAGTGAAGCTTACAGTAATGCTTTATAAACTTTTTAGAAGGCTGTCAGCTCATCTTATTCTTTTAGATCAGGGAAACACAAGATGTTTTTACTTTCATCCTGCATGCTCTGAATTTACTCATACAAGTCAGCAAAGTGCACCACTCCCAGATGAAGTGCCACCCTTCCTGAATCACTCCAAACAAAGTGTCACTACAGTTCGTTTACTAGCTCTGGAATGCAACCCTCTTTCATAACCTTCTGTCCAGAAAGCGCAGCAGCACGGTAGCATCACCGCTTCCCTCAGCTTGGGTTGGCTCCCGAGGCGTGAAGGGTAGAAGACAGGAGGGGGGCATTCATATGTATGTAAGCACTGAGCCATAGAGAAAGGATATCACTGAGGCATGAGCAGAGCTATGGGCTGCATGAGACGTCAGGCTAACAGTTCCCCGCTGTGAGCCCTACCTGGATAAAGCAATACTGCTTATGTCTGACTGGCTTTACACTGCAGGGGTCGGAGGAGAGAGAGAGAAACACAGGGGTAAATAAGCACTGGGACAGAGGTGCAGAGTCGAGTGCACTTGAGCTATGAATTTTGGATTTTTTTTCTTATATAAGAATGCAAAATGGATAATATTTAGATTAAACAATTATTAATCATTAATCTTTTCCCCTTTTATCTTCTCTCCTCTGAAGTTCAACATCATACAGATTAATATCTTTGATTGTGCTATTTTTAACAGATAATAGCGATGAAGTATTTCTTCTTATCTTACCGTACAGACCAGTCTTCTATTCTTCTTTTTTGGTTTTTAATAATATGTACAGTAAAGTATCTGTATGTTTCTATTTTCATTTTACTTGCTGCTGGGACATATCATCTTCCCTCTGTGGGACAACAAAAGCTATTTATATTAAATTTTTTTATCTCTGAGAAGCCAGCCAGGATCCTTCCTGTGAAGCACTTAACAAATAAACTGAACCTGAATTTAACACTAGAACCGCAAAAGAAAATGATGCTTTTCCATTAGCTATGTTACCATAAGTGAGCTAAAAGGTTCATATATTGGAAAGATTTTCAGCTTCTTTTCCAGATTTAGAAAATAGATGTCATGATCTGGCCTGATTCCTCCACTTTAATTGCTTATTTCTTTCACCTGCCGTTTTCCCTCCCAGCCTTAATTATCATTTATTCCTCACACCTGTTTCCTTTGCTATATACTCTGTTCAGCCTAAGCTTTCAGGGCCAGATCATTTCATTTGTTTTCCTGTTTGTCTGTCTGAGGTTTTTTTCAGTCTTATTCCACAGTTCAAGTCCTGGATCCTAGCTGCCAGTGGAAAGAGGGTTTTGTGTTTGTCTCGTCTCCTGATCGTCCACTGTCCCCCCCCCCTGCTGAGTCCTCTGGGTTTTTGGCTCTATATGCAGGGAGGTTCAGTTTTTATCCCCGTAAGCCTGGCTCCAAGGAGGAGACCAGTTTAAAGGTCCTGCATCAAGTTCTGGTTCCACGTCCTGTCTCGGCTACCCTCTGCCACTGAGCCTGCCCGTCTGCACCTGATCCTGTCGGCTCCGGTGTGTGTCCGTCTGGTCACGCTTCTGGACTCTGTCAGACTCTAAACCTGCCTGGGAGCTTGTGGATTATCTGGAAGTCTGGATCCTGTTATCTGTCTGTTCCTGCCTAATATGTAACCCTGTCCAGGATCGGCTTCCTTCGGGTCCGCCGGGACTGCAGCCTTTGGGACACTCTGGGTGATGCGCGCCGCATCAGTCCAGCGCCCCATTCCAGGGAGATGGACTGGACTGTTAAACCAGGTAAGTGACCAACTCAGATAATCATCTTTTGTCAGATGATGGCAGTCACTTACCTGTGTTTCTCCCATGAACGGAGTGTCTGAGATTGGGCGGTGCCCCGCCCCCCACCTGCAGTCGCCGTGAGCCACAGATCAAACAGCTCCACTTTAGTTTCCATTTGTTTGTCTTTATTTCAATAAACATTTTGAACTTTTCTACTGACTGTCTCTCCTTGAATACTGGGTCCATCTGTCTAGATGGAGCATTTTGTTCGCCTATTACCCCCACACTGTTTAACTTCACATTTATGTATAACCTACTAAATGACCAACAAAAATAGTTATGTCGTAGTAATATTAAAACTTAAAAAAATGAAGCAAATTCATATGAATGGCAGCTGTGGTTGTGTGGGAGGTGCCGTGAAGGGAGGACTATATTGCAGCGGAGAACAAGTGGGAGGTGACCTGACCAGCCAAATTAACTTATATGGGATGTAGGCCAGTTTGGTCAGGCTCAATAGTCTCTGGTCTAAAAACAAACCTGACTAATGGCAGCATTGGAGGTTGGCCCATAATGCAACAACACTTTTTTGTAACCATAACAATCAAGCCTGCAGCTGCAAAGGAGCCATGTTTTATTGATGCCTTATCCCCATAGGAGAGCTGTTTATATTGATAAAATTTTAACTATTGGCTGCTGTAAATATTAAGAACTTGTTCCTGTGAATAGATTTCTTTTTATATATGTTTTCGCATCACATCCCTAGTTATCGGATTGGTTCAAAACTGTATGTGATGACTCCTCACACCTATTTCAAGACTGTGTACATGGTATAAATTAGTCCTGCTGAACATGTGACCGGGAAAGTATGCTTGTCCATAATTTCAGGCTAAGTTCACAGTTTTCTCAACAGTCCTTAATGCAGTTTAAAAAGCCAGCCGAGGGTTGGAGAGTCTGGTTTGGGGAACAGCAAAGTTTGTCTCTGCATTTTGCAAATGATGTGGTTCTTCTTTCTCCCTACATCATCTGCTAGGGGTCAAGTATCGTGGTGTCCTGTTCACAGGTCAGGCGAAAATGGAGTCGGATATTGACAGATGGCTGATGCTTTAATGCGGACACTGCGTTGGTCTGTTGCGGTAAAGAGGGGCGGAGCCAAAAGAAAAAGCTCTCAGTTTACTGGTCGTCCTATGCTATGGTTATAAAATCTGTTTCAGATGCCATCTGGATGCCTCGCTCCAAACAGACGCTTGTCCAATGACTCTTAAAAAATATTTTGCCATGTTTATAAAACTCCTTCAATGCAAAATATTTGGAATATTTGTTTTTAGGATACATAAAAGGAAAAAGTACTTAAAATATGTTATAAAATATAACATAACAATATGAATATAAACTACTTAAAATACGTTTTAAAATATAGGTTAGTGAATAAGGCTGTAATCTTAGACTATTGCTTTAAGTGAAAGGTTTCCATCAAAAACAGTTTAAATCCTCTGAGATCAAACTGGCAATTCTTTAAATGCAGCAAAAGTAAAAGAGAAAAAAATCCATATCTGTGTTTCAGTGAATGATGTCATGGCAGAGCCTTCATTTTCTAGACTCAGATGTTATCACCCTATTTCTGAAGCATGGTATTTAAAAGCTTTGTCTAAGTAAAATGGCATTAGTTTGTTTCACTCAAATGAGTTTGCAACATATATATAAAAAAAAAACATGTTAGTGAGTGAATAATTTTTGCTTCAATCTTACAGCAGGAGCATAATAAGCAGGATCTGATGAATCCAAGTACAATAAAAATTAATGAGAATAACTACTTAGACACATCCAACCCTCGCTTAGCCACCACTCTCCTCTCTTTCTGCCTTTCTAGGTCAGAAAGATGGCATGCCAGACCTTTTTTCTAAAATGGCTGGTCTATGCGGCTGGACCTTCCCCAGACAGCGCCACTGCGGTGACAGGAAAGTGATTATGTATTGATCATGATCACATAGACACTGGTGTAGCTCCTTCTCTGGCTGTGGGCTGAGAGGATAATAGCTCAGACGTGAAGACTGACAGCCAATCTCTTCAGGCAGTGCCGCCAGCTCTATTTTTGGACAGTCCCACCTAGTGATTGAAATGCGTGCACACGGATCAGGGGGGAGTAACGCTTGAATTAAGAGACGATCAACCGAGTGTGGCAAAGAGAGCATCACCAGCCACAAAGTGATGCACTGTGCCGTGGAGGTGAGCGCCTAAACTCTGAACCAGAAAAACTTCATCCATCCATCCATCCATCCATCCATCCATCCATCCATCCATCCATCCATCCACCCTTCCACCATCCATCCATCCATCCATGCATCCATCTATTCATCCTTCCATCGACTCACCGTCCATCCATCCATCCATCCATCCATCCATCCATCCATCCATCCATCCATCCATCCATCCATCCATCCATCCATCCGTCCTAAGCTCATATAGAAGAGGAT